>NC_091456.1:19669412-19969412 GCF_027789765.1 Dendropsophus ebraccatus | reverse complement strand
CCACAAGAACTGGGCCTAAAAACTAGTTAAAAAGGTAAAAACTGGAGAGCAAGCGAAAATTTTATACATTTTAGCTGAGAAATTCTCTTGTTGTAAACTGATTTAAAAGGGGTACTCAGTCAAAAAACTTTCTTTCAAATCAAACTGGTGTCAGAAAATTATATAAATTTGTAATTTATTTCTACTTTAAAATCTCCAGTCTTCCAGTACTTATCAGCTGCTGTATGCCCTACAGGAAATTGTGTTTTCTTTCCACTCTAACGCAGTGCTCTCTGCTGCCACCTGTCCAGAGCAGTAGAAAATCCCCATAGAAAACCTCTCCTGCTTTAGACAGTTCCTGTCTAGGACAGGGGTGGCAGCAGAGAGCACTGGAAAAAATACACCACATCCTGAAGGACATACAGCAACTGATAAGTCCTGGAAGACTTGAGACTTTTATAAAGAAGTATGTTACAAATCTGTATGACACCAGTTGATCTGAAATTATTATTTTTCTTTCACTGGAGTACCCTTTAAGCATGTGAATAACTCCTGTCATGACTGCATATAGCTAGGGCAGAGCTTACTTCTAAACTGGGATAAATATGGAGTCCCTGGCAACAAGTGGCTCATATGAGTAAATACAACCATGTTCAATAAGTGAATACTATAATGAGCAAGAGGATTTCTAGTAGTTCTAGATGCACAGAAACTAAATCTGTATCTTCTAGACATGTCCTTTATTGCTCTTAAGCCCTATATTTACTCACAAACTCAGAATAAATACAGCTCTATTTCTTATTCTGCGTGTCTAAGTTTATTAATGGATTACTAAATAACTTATAATGCAAAAATAAAAGTGTCAAAAGTCTCTCTACAACACCTAATGTAAGTCTACACTAATATAAAAGGGAGTCAAATCAATTTCATTATACGTTATTAGGAAAAATTCCTTTGACATGCAGGAACAATGAAGATACAGATGCATGGTTATAGTTGATCTGTCGGTATACTGATAAGTCTGTAATCTACAAATGGACTCTATACTACAGGCTATGCACAAAACCAGATTCTTTCTCTATGCTGATGTAAAAAAAGGCAAAGACAGAGCAGAGTATCTGTGGTCAACATGGAGGAATCAGTGCTGAAATTCCGAGCAGAATTCCCGCCGCAGACTCTGCCCAGAATTCCGCCTGCTTCAGCGCCTCAATGTAAGGTTTAGGGCGCCTACGCGTATGTCATCTCTCTGCTGAAAGAATTGACATGTCAATTCTTTGAGTGAAGAAAGGAGGCGCTGAAGCAGGTGGAATTCCGAGCGGAGTCCGCGACAAGGATTACGCTCAGAATTTTGGCGACGATTCCTCAGTGTGAACCGACTCTTAGACGGCAGCCATGAACAAGGCACATTAGATTCAGACAGCTGAAACAAAATGATACAATGCGATGGCCATATTTGTTTTATTATTAAGTTCAATCTCAACAGATCAGAGTATATAAATGTGGAGTACTTTTCTATTTTAGTTTACAAATCAAAGTTGAGCTGAACTCGTCTCAAATGAAACCAACTTATTTCCTGCTCTCAAAACCTCCCTCAGCATAGGGGTCTATAAAACAGATGTGTTTGCTACAGTAACAGTGCTAAACTTTAAAAGGTCAGTTTTAGCTTTCTCCATAAATCCCAAGGATTTGTTTGAAAAGCATAATACATGAATGACATTTGTACCACTGTGAGTTTGCTTTCATGCACTAGGATTACATAGGTGGGGGTCTTAAGGAGGGTTTGCCATCAAGAACAACCTTAGAATCACAAATTCTAACACATGGCATTTACCTTCATTTTCTGTTGATGGTGGTAGATTTGCCACGCTATCTGGACATGTACTGCACACCACTTGCCTGGTTTCTGCAAAAGCAAGGAAAACGCAAGTGAGCACGGGAAAGGCTTTGTGCCAAAGACTGGTCCCGGGGGCCACAAGATGGCTTATACTGAATCAATATTAGATAGATGCAAACATGAACTTTTCAGTTTAGTAAATTAGCCTTATTATTTGTAACTGCTCCATTACATGCTCGGGTACATTTTGTTGTGGACTACTTGATGGATGTGGGTCTGGGGACTAACTCTCTAATGCTGTATGCTGCAGTGCTGTAAGGAGAACTTGTCATATGAAGGGTAAACTACCAATGTCCAGGAAGATTTCAGGACAGAGGTAAGAGAAGGAGAGTGCAGTTGTGTTTCCAATAAATATATTATTATAAATTAACACTAGTACTAGAATAGCTAGACTTACTCTTACAGATGTCCTGTACGGATCTGTAACCTGAAAGGAAACAGATAGGTTAGTCTTTGTACTATGCTGTACTTATCTGCAACAAGGACACATGTACATTTTAGTCAATATTTCTGTTGTATAGCAGAAGTTCATGTTTCTTGTAAATATAGTAACAAAAACCCAAACACATATTGACATCTATGTTTGCACACAGTAAAATAGGTATAAAGCGTGGATGTATAGACTAAGATCTGTGGGAAAAATGATTTACCGTAGACTTGCACATTTGGTATTAAGAGTCAAAATGCTATGGTTTTTTGCTCTTATATTACGGTGTGTAAACATAGCCTTAAAGTGACTGGAGTCTGTTTTGCATTAGGATAACAATCTGGTGTGAAATATTACAAAATGTATCTCACAATTATATTCTGTAGCCCATTAAAGTGTTATTGTCCATGGCAGTGATTTTCAACCTTTTTTGAGCCGCGGCACACTTTTTATACTTAAAAAATCCCGGGGCACACCACCAACCAAAATGGCACAAAATTACACTAAAACAGTTCATATTATACATATAGTTAATAATATAGATTCTAAATGTATTTATACTCACTCAGTGTGAAACCTGGGCCTGTTTTCTTTTCCCCCATGCTTCTCTCCTGTGCTTCTCTCCACCATACTTCTCCCCCCTACTTCTCTCTTGTGCTTCTCTCCCCCCTGCTTCTCTCCTGTGCTTCTCTCCACCATACTTCTCCCCCCTGCTTCTCTCCACCATACTTCTCTCCTGTGCTTCTCTCCACCATACTTCTCTCCTGTGCTTCTCTCCACCATACTTCTCCCCCCTGCTTCTCTCCTGTGCTTCTCTCCACCATACTTCTCCCCCTGCTTCTCTCCTGTGCTTCTCTCCACCATACTTCTCCCCCCCTGCTTCTCTCCGCTGTTTCTTTCCCCCCTATCCTCATGTTTCTCTCCCCCCTGCTTCTCTCCCCTGTTTCTCCCCCATCCCCAGGTTTCTCTCCCCCATTGTTTTCTCCTGTTTCACAGGGGCACCATAGTTTGGGAAACTTTCCCCGCGGCACACCCGACCATGTGCCACGGCACACTGGTTGAAAATCACTGGTCCATGGCATCTGTCCCCCAACATCTCGTCTTTCTACTTTAGAGCTAAGCTGTTAAGCCCCTATTACACAGGGCGACAAGAGGGAGCAAGTGAGCGACGACCTGTCAGGTCAGCACTTGCTTGCTCCTCGTTCCCCACTAACTGACGGCACTATTACATGCGTCGCCAGCGAGCGAGGAAGTGCAGGGGGGCCGCAGAGAGCAGCCCATTGAAGATAGCGGCGGTCTGCTACCTCCGCTTTTATTAAACAGAGCGACGGCTGCAGATCTTTGCTATCTTAGTCGTTTGTCTTTCAACATGTTGAAAGACAACGACAGACAAAGGTCGTCTGACCTTTGTCTTCTGTTACACAAGACAATTATCAGCCCTAACAGCCGATAGTCGTTTTGTGTAATAGTGCCTTTAGTGTGTCTGAAAGGCGAATTCTGCTTGTGTGATACAATGTCTATACAAAGTTGTACAAACCCCAGGAGTCTTCTGTAGGAGAGTGGGATGTACGGCTCCAGGCCTAGTTGTGACATCAATGGTGTTTGAGGTCTGTTGATAAAGGGGGTGGGGGGAAAAGAAGATGATCAATATGTTATTTAAAAAAAAAAGTAGAAGTTATTATTTCAAATGTTGCATTCAATTCCGGATTATATAAGGCTTTGACATTTTTACATATCATACAACAGCACACTGAATATCATCTTCTCTTACGTACAATAGATCATCAATTGCATCAATGTAACCTTGAGCTCTGGATACACCATACTCACTTCGTACTTTATTTTCTCACTTCTGAAAAAAAAGCAGTTATATACACTCACCTTAGGCTGAAAAGCTCCCTGAAGAGAACTAAAAGGACCTGAATGTGGAAGCATTGTGGGCATTCCGGGCATAGGAGAAGTATATGATGGAAAATACTGTAAGAAGAAAAGAGAATAGGTCTTATTAACACGTAACAAGAAAAATGACAGAAGGCACAACATGTATCACTCAAAAGCTTTTGAGGGAATAGAAAGTACAGTAAGCAAATTCTGGGCTCTCCCGGCCATTCACTTAACTACTTTTCTAGTATCCCAAGGTCTACCCAGTGTTATTGACTATATAACTACTTATGTTACTATTAAAAACTAGGAGGGCAAAAGTACAAAAATCAATGGACTATGGAAAGATGCACAAACCTTAAAAACAGAGAACTGGGTCTCCAGTTTATACGGAGCAGAGGGTCTCACGTGTGTTGCCGCTCTATTCCTTCTCTATGGGAGCCATGGAAACAGCCAAAAGCAATACTTTTTATCTCCTGCAGCTCTCAGAGAATATATGGTGCAGCAGCACACGTGTGACCCTCTGCTCCATTCTAACAGGAGATTGTGTACCGATTTATGAGATTGTGGGGGGTCCCCAGCAGTTTGGGCACTTGACAGACCGTAATCTCGTATCATCTAGTGAGGGGCTACCTTTAACAGTTGGACCCCTTTAAACAGAACCACTACGGCACATGCAAATCATACATCGATTTGAAAGGTTCTTCTCTCTTTATATAAATCAGAAATGGTTTATAACAATATAAATTTAGTGTTTTATTAATAATATAAATTGTAATATGTACAGTGTATTAACCTGCAGGGAAAAAGGCATTTAAAAAAATCCTATACTTAGATCAAGGTAAAAACAGATGAAGAAACAAGTTCACACTTACTTTACCCAAAAACCATTGCAAAATGCCATATGAGAAGGCACCCCAAGCTAAGCTTTCATTGTATACATGTTCTGCGTACACCGCATGAGAACCCTACTCCCTCAGGGTATGTGCACACTGCCTAAAACAGACAGAAACTGTTGAGTAATCAGTCGCTCCTGCCAGCTCGTGGACAGCGGCGCACGCACGTCTCTGACCGTGTCAGACTCCATTCTATGCACGTGCGGATTCCTCATGCATAGAATAGGATCTATGACACGGGTGGAGACGCGCACGCCTGCCGCGAGCCACGGATTACGCAATGGAGTTTCCGTCTGTTTTAAGCAGTGTGCACATATCCTCAATCAGAAGTTTTTGGACATGCTCACTTGCAGGTATTGCACTTGTATTATAATATGTGGTGAAGATTTAGCTAATAATACATTCGTTCTTAAATATAGGAACGTCTTTTAGAAATGAGGCTCTGTGTTATGCTCCTAAATCCTCATCAAATCTGCTGAAATTCTGCATCCAATGCAAGTAAATAGGGTATTATATGTCCTATTCACATGCAGAGGAAAAATCTGTGCAAAAAAAAAAAAAAGAGCAGGATGACCTATATTCCATACAAAAAGCTGTGGATTAGTCTCACTGAACAACAATAGGGGTAAATCCTTGTGCAGATCCACTGCAGAAAACAGAGTGTCAGCCTCAGATTTTGCTGCGGATCCTCTTGTAAAATCTATGTTGGATTTGGAACATTGACAGTTTTATAAATCTACAGTGAAGTGGACAACAGTCAAGTAATTTTTCATTTTATAAACATAATCCATTTATAGACTGAAAAAAACCTTCATTGTATAGATAAAAATGGAGGAAAAATAGGATTTGCAATTCCAGCTTTCTGTAATATGATGAAAATGCTTGTGCTGGTTTCATAGAGCTGCTCTTCAGATGACCAAATACATCTGAACCTAATGATTTAGGTGGAATCAGCAGACCATCTATATGGGGGGTTACCAAGTCTCCTCCAGCAGCGGATGTTGGGAGAAAGAAAGGCTAGGCACGCTGGATTTTAACATGCCCAGTCCAATTGTTCTTGGAGAGATAAGCCACCAAAAGAGGCGTCTAGGAGCAGCTTTAGTTAATTTTCTCATTCAGAATACATGCATACTCGACTGAGCTGAATGTGCATGTTATGGGGGAGTGGTTGGGAGAGATAGCTGTCAGATAAGCTTTAGATTAGTATATAAATTATTCATAAATTAATATAAAGCTATTAAAAAGGTAGATTTTGAGGAAGATTATGCCTGGGAATACCAGGTTAATTATAGGTGACAGCCTCAAATAAGGAAAAAAAAAAAAAAAAAAAAAAAAAAAAGGTTTAAACAAGGATGATTTGCCCATAAAAGCAGATCTAATGGAGGCCACTGCAGGACTTCATGCTCAATATTACATTGTGTGTTATTCCAGCAGAAGCCTGTAGCGTATAGCCTTGTCAATCACAGAGGTTTGCACCGTAGCAGCAGGAAATGCGGTACAGTAGCCAGATATAGAAGAAAATCACAAATACACCACAGTAGATAAGCTTCAGGGGCAGGGTGCAAGCACTGCATATTGCTGCGAAAAGACAATTAACTCACGCTGGTATGACGAAAATATGGGTTGTCTAACTTGGGAGCGTACTTGTCAAACTAAAATGGAAGAGAAAACAATAGCGAATGGGTACATGGTAGTAAAAAAACAGCAGCAGCGTTTATGTTCAGCCTATAGTAGCTGCTAACAGTGTCAGATTTACACTAATACAAATTATTTTCACCATTCCCAAAAATTCAACTTTAAACCCCACAAAGCATTTTTTTTTTTTCTTTTTTTTAAAGTTTTGGAAAACATTCATTAAGCTCATTATCATTAAAACATTCCCTTGAAAACGCAAAATACATGGTACACCATTAGCAAGACAATATAATAAGTTATAAAACAATATAAACATTGAATGTACGCAAGCTCTATATAGGCGCATTAATGTGTCTAAATGGATATTATGCCCATGGGGGGGGGGGGAAATGTGTAAATGAAGAGAAACCATGAAAATTAACCACTTCAACTTGAAACCATAAGTGGTCTAGAAAGTCAGTGACAATTATCTGGTCTATAAATGCAAACTGTGTAGTTAGCTAAATTTATATAGCAAATGGATAACGTGACGATTACGGTGACAACCCTAAATGTTAGTACACCTGCTGTGGAAGGAAGGGTTACTGTCGAGCAAACGGTGGAGACCAGACTTCATGTGCAAAAAACACATCTCATTCTAAATGGACCAAATGTCCCCAGCAATAAGCAAGTGGAGGGAGAGGGAAGTGGATTTGGAGTTTTGTGCTCTACTTATCCTCACATTTCGAGCTGGGGTACGCACCATGGGGGGTGCATTTGGCGGCATAAGCTGCGTCGGGGGCAGGCTGGATGTGAAGGGGGTAAATGTGTGCTGGTGCGTGTGTTGGTGCGTGTGTTGGTGCTGGTGAAATTCCGCCCTCAGCAGCGGCATTGAGCTGAGGGGGGCACCAGCTCGATCCGAAGTCTGAACCAGAAAACGATTATTCAGCTCCTGCCTGAGAAGTTCATGATCTATAAGAGACAGAAAGACAAAAAAAAACACAGAGGCCCATCGGCCCATCAGTTTCCCCAAAGTAATAGTAGGAAAAAGCGCAGATATTCACCTGGCATTCCCTGTTTCTGCAGGTCATGCTGTGGTGGTTTTCTACGTGAGGACTCATTGGTGGAGGTAAGAGAGATGCCTGTGACAAAGTACCAATCAGAATCCCCGAATGAGGCTGGCAATACATGATTGGTTGGTTGAATGATATCAACAGGCTGGTATCTAAAGACAAGAAAGAACACCATGAGTCATCTCAGGAGAAAACACAATGGGGCTTTTTATATAGCAGTATAACAAGCCACACATCTAATTCCAACCCTCTTCCCAAATACTGGACTGGCCAGTGACAGAAGAATCACTTTACGTTAGACACTGCAGTGTAAAAAACCCACCATTTAGAATTTTAAATTTAGGGTATTAGGGCTAAATGGCAAACAGTTCTGTGTCATAAGACTCAAAATGACAGAAACAAAATACACAAAGTAATCACATTTCCTGATTCAGAAATAAAAACATGCAAAGTAAACAAATCATTCATCCACCTGCAACTCTGTACTACTTTTAATAAGAGCCACATATAAACTATAGAGAAAAAAGTTGCCCAGCTAACGTGTATGGAGGTGCCCCAGCTCTCCTTTGACAGATGATGTCGAAAGAGCAAAGAATCGGGCATGTTTAATTTAATTTGCCCAAAACGTTTTTTTCTCCCCCGCAGACTTAAAGGGGTTATCCAGTGCTACAAAAACATGGCCACTTTTCCCCCTCTCTTGTCTTCAGATTGGGTGGGGTTTCAAACTCAGTTCCATTGAAGTAAATGGAGCTTAACTGTAAACTATATCTAAACTGGAGACAAGAGAGGGGGAAAAGTGGCAATGTTTTTGTAGCGCTGGATAACCCCTTTAAGCCATTACAAGGGCAGTCTGATAGCAGCTTACCCCTCCTCTCTCCATTCAGAACACAGAAATGCTAAGCTAAGCCAGGCATTTGTGTGTCTGGTGGGAGTGAGAGAGATAGCTCTGTCAGCTGAACTAGTGTTAAGCCAACAGCTATCCCATATATATGGGCACCTTAAGAGGTAGTGGTAAGCAACCACGGTAAATTATTGACCAAACCTCTATTCCGTAGAAGTTGGATAGTTCAAAAATGTGCCACTTTCCATAACTTGAGTGTATCAGAGTTATTGAAAAAAAATATTAGTATTATATTAAAGGGGTTTTCCAGGCAAAACATACTAATGAGCTATTAGTCACTGATCCGTGGGGTGGTAACTGCTGAAACGGCTTCCACTGAATTCACTAGAGCAGATGCCAAAAAGCTGATCAGCACACCCCGACGATCAGTGACTCATGAACTACGGGTACATTTTGCCTGGAAAACCCCTTTAAGTCAATTCAGTGAAACTTTGGTTTGGTAAGCCGTACAAGGAATTTTAAGTAATTAAAAAAAACAAAAAAAAAAACACAAATGATTCTCTGCACATTGTAATCTAGTATTACTGAACCCTTCATCATTTTAAAATGATTCAACATGAATCAGTTAAAGGGCACAATCTGCAAAAAAAGAAAGAGGGGGGGAAAAAAAAAAACTATAAAAAAATCAGTGCAGACGCCCAAAGCTCTATGGTGCCATTTGCTCAAAATGCTGCAGAAATCCTGTAAATCTGAATAGGGTTTTTAAAAACTCCAAGCACATGCTGGAGAAAATGTGTACAGATGCCTTCAGATGGATGCTAATGGGTTTTTTCAAGTAATATGTTGGTACAATAGCAGAGAACACAAGTGTTTTATTTTCTATAAATGTGGTCGCGGTTCAGTTTGGGGACACATGTATTAATGCTTAATGTATTGTAGCTGCAGTGGGGCACTAGGGGGAAGCTGCAACTTTGCAACTGGCTTATAAGCTATAAAAGAATGAGGGATCCCACCGATTATTTGTACTAAGAGGATGTTTAGTAGCTGCCACTACTTTAATACTAAGTGTTAGCTTTATTAAATTAATAACCTGACAATGTTTCTATACACCATGGGGGGGAGATTTATCAAACATGGTGTAAAGTGAAACTGGCTCAGTTGCCCCCCGGCAACCAATCAGATTCCACCTTTCATTTCCCAAAGATTCTGTGAGGAATGAAAAGTGGAATCTGATTGGTTGCTAGGGGCAACTGAGCCAGTTTCACTTTAAACCAAATTGATAAATCTCCCCCCATATCTCTGAAAATTGCTAATGGTGCGTTCACACCTTACAGGATCTGCAGCAGATTTTCTGCAGCAGATTTCATTTAAATAACTGAACACAGCATCAAATCTGCTGCAGATCCTGTAGGTGTGAACACACCCTAACAGTGATTTTTATCTATTAAAATTATTTTCTGAGAAAGAGTGGTCTTGTTGCTTATAGTTACAGAATCCAACTTTTCTTTGAAAATTAAACATTACTTCTGACTGGTATCATTGGGCAACAAGGCCACATTTTTTCTGAGACATTTGCTGCTACATGAGAAACGAGGCTCTTGAAAAATAGGCACCTCAACACTGTCTCTCAACATACAATGCAGTCACACAACAGTACAGCTATACTTACCAGAGTATCCTGCTCCAGCAGGGTGGCCAGGAATTACAAGGCCATTGGTAGGTAAAGATGGTGGTGGTGGCAGAGAAGGAGGGGTAGCAAACATGGCCGGATGGTGCTGGGTTTGAGATCTGAGAGCAAAGTGCGAGGTAGCAAGGTTGGGTATGGAGAGGGGCAGACCCGGTCCGGCAGGGTGATGAGGAGGGATCTGAGGGGAAGACGGAAGGTGCTTGGGGAGGCTGATACTTGCTGCACTGCTAGCACTACTGCTCCGGCTGCATAGAGGGTGACAAGAGAAAGAAAGAAAAAAAAAAAAAAATCAGAATTTTAAAATTGTATTTCAAGTGGTCATCAAATGCTATTATCAACATAAAGATTTGATTTTCTTCTACGAGTTTCATATATATATATATATATATATATATATATATATATATATATATGTTAGAAACACACACATATACACACACAGATACATGAATCGAGCAAATGACTGAAAACTTGTTTTGTGTCAGTTTAATTCTATTTACTTAGTTACCCCCCATATATCATTACCTGATGCTGGTGATTCCGTTGATCTGCTGATGTAAGGGATAATTGAGGTGTGAAGTGATATGATTCTGAGTTCGTAGGTCTGGGGGTAACAACTGAGGTTGAGACAAAGGTCGCGACTGTGGCCGAGGCTGGGGTTGTGGCGTAAGCCGTGGTGGAGCAGGAGCTACAAGGGTTGGCTCTTTCTTTACTAGAGGGCTTGCCCGGGTACTAGAGGCTGGCGTGGATGAGGCAGAAGTGACAATAGCAGCAGGAGGCGGTGGAGGACTATGCACAGGAGGAATATATGGAACTTCCGTGTTCAGCTCTTGGCTGCGCTCCAGCCCAGATACTTTAGGTAGACAAGTCGTTTGTGACTCCGCTTTGTCATTCAAAAGTGCACCTAAAAACAGCAATAGGGAATAGTTATCAGTATGAACAGCTGTCTAGTAGGGAAAAATGAAGTGTTATGCACAACGACATCCAACAGCAAATATACAAGCTTATTAAAGTGTAACTGCTATCCAGACACTAGGGTACAAAGGTTCTGAGAACTATACATGTGCATCATTGGCAAACATGCTACAATCTTGTGTGCCAACTGTGAAATAAGAAGGACAAATACATTTACTATATCATAAAATAACATCCAGATGATGAAGAGCAGCAAGCATCTAATGTTGGCAATGCAGCATACTGGACCTGCTGTAAGCATTACATTCTATTCCCAAATGGATTTCTTTTTGGGTTAGCAATTCTGTTATACACCAGTTATTTTACCAATTTAGCTTGCCGCTAGTGTGGCAAATTAACTAAATTAAATAGTCATCTAAGGGCAAATTCACACCACTCCATTCCATGGAGCGCCAAGTCCAGCTTAGATAAAGCGCAGGAGGTCTGGGCAATGTAATAATGCAACACTATGGAAGCTAAAATGTATACATTATATGTTACTCTTCCTTCGGAAATACATACAAAAATAAAAATAAATAACCTCAAGGAAAAATGGCCATGCTCAGGTTTTTAAGTGTATTAGTGGTATTCTTTTTTGTGCCCGTCTTTCTACATTCAATATATTCTGCAATTCATTCATCGTGTGATTCAAGGATTTCTATTGAATAATGTCAGGACAAACACCATAAAAAAATTCAGAAACACACTTTTTCTATGATTTTTGTTATATGGCAAGAATAAGACAATAGAAACCAGGCAAACAGGCCAGAGGGGGCTGGATGGAAGCCATATCTAAGGGACACTTATGGCATGTCCTGTGGATATGCTATAAGAATCCCGGATTGGTACACCATTAAATACTAGTCATTATGGAAAGGTGTTGGAGCTGTGTTGCCACATGACAGTCAGAGTGACCATAATGAGGCCTCTTACCTGCTTAAAGTGCCGACAATGAGCATGTGAGGTTTAGAACTGGACAATGGAGCCCAGCAAGAAGGCGGCCCAGTGTCGTGAATCACTTTTTCTTTTAAAGCATTTAGATGGCCAGGTCCAGACATTCACATGGAAATTATTTTAAACACACCACCTACCCTAAACATTTTTGCAAGCTAAGAAAATGTGTGGGTGAATCCTTCATAATTGTGCCCCAATGACTACACCCTTAGGGTCCCCATACACCTTAGACTTTAGCCATCTGTACCCAATGCTGGCGGTGGCTTTAGCTGTCAATTTAAGGTGTATTAGGCTCTCCCGAACAACCACCGGCTAATGTCAATGGTGATAAGGCTTCCCACCTCATTTTTCCCTTCCCCATAGACAGAGCAGGAACGCTCGGCCTCGTTGAATGTTCTGGCGTATGGGGAGAACAGGCGGGGACATAACTGACAGGAGAACAATTGTTCAACCGTCAGTTTCTAAAGGTGTATGGTCAGTTGTCACTGTCAATTTCCTCCTATTTGCTGTCCTGACTGTCAAGGGAAGAAGTAAAAAGACATTTGCCAGTTTCGATAAATTACACGGGGTTGATGATCTTGGCTTTAAGACAGCCGTAAGTCCAGCAAGTTGTAAGGAGGAGACAAGATGGTCTTACAACTGCTAACCGTAAGACCCGTGCTTACAAGTGAACAGGGTGTACAGTGCACTCAGCAGTGGAATTATTCACACTTCTGTCAGTAAATAATCCAATCTTTAGGAATACTTCATGAACATATTTCTAAACAGTATGCTGTAAAAGTGCAAAAAAAAAAAAACAACCCAGGTGCCATGTAGTCAATGTGCCAAGAAATCATCTACATATGCCTCATTTTTTGTGCTGTCTTACATGAATGTCTCTGGAGTTCTTCTTGCTTGGTTAGTTCTATCAGATTATAGTAAGTTCTCTAATGCTGCCGTAAGACTTCTACATTACCGACATTTACAAACCTTACTGTAACAAGACATTAGCGCTGCCCTGGCTCTTCCCACAATAGAATTGACAAGTTTTAGAAAGAGTACAGTCAGTTTCTATATGTTAAGTGACCGACTTACCTCGCATACACCACTGAGCCTTTCAGAAGGGCAACCCTCCCCCCTCCCCAGCTCTTTTCCCACAGAGACATTGGGGATTCAGCACCTGCGGTGTGAGCCTGATGGCCGGGACAAGCTGCAGACAGAGATAAATTGATGGAGGCAGCTAAGCAGCACGTCAGGGGACAGAGAGGAGATGCTCCAGGGTAGTGGAAACATCTGAGACTGTGTATATATATCTCCATACCGTGAAAGCCTGTGACAGCCTGAGCCACAGGAGGACTCATCTGACAGCTACATACAGGGATTTATCCCTTCCACTGTGATAGGCATTAGATTAGGTGTATAGAAGAAATCTGGCTCTTTCAACTAGATCTGATCCGCAGAAGTAAGCGATTCATGAAATGTGTTTCTGCAGCACTCAGGAGACTTTAAATCATTAACCTTATTACAAAAGTGACGTCCCAGTGATCCGCCATGCTACTGCTTAAGAGGTGAAAGGATGTGCCGATTCTATTTGTAGCCATCACCGGACTGCACCCTGCCAATCCATCCAGCAGTGGAGGGGTTACCAGCAGATGGGGAAGCAGAATAAACCACAAAGCGATGTATAGAAAGAGCAGGGCTCGCCGGCTGTCACTTACCATTCATATTGATTGTAATCTAGCCCTCTGAGTGAGTTATTAATCACAGCAATTAAATCATGAACACGGCCCTGCTGCACATATTGAGCTCCCACCAACAGATCAATAGCAGCAAACCTCCTGAAGCAATTACTGTTCACTGTAATGCGGCTGCCTATTATTTAGAGCATAGCAAGGAGCTGCCTGCAAGAATATGACGGCAGCAAAGATTTCATATATCAGGCCTGTGCAACTATTCAAGATGGTCACTGTGTCAGAATTAATAAGAGGCTAAACACAAGTACAGGGGAGGGGGGGCACAACCTGAGGTTAGTAAGGGGGAGGGGGTGGGGAAGTGAAGATCAGAAGCAATATAATAAGAGATTATTATTTTACTGAAATAAATACTGCCATTATTTTTTTTAATTTTTCTACTGCATAGATGTTTGGACCTATTAGGGTGTCATTCACAAGTCTGTAGAATTCAGTCTGTACACGGACCCCTAATGACCCCTAAGACGGGGCTCATACTACGTTTTTGCAATTAAGTTTTTTTTTGCAAAAAAAAAAAAAAAACGACTGAGAAACTAATAAAAAAAAGGATGCATCCGTTTTTCCATTGACTTCCACTATAAAAAAAAAAAACGGATCAAAACGGATCAGTTTTTTTAATGGACACAAATATGAGGTCAACCACGGTTTTGTGTACGCTAAAAAAAAAAAAAAGGGATCTGTTTTTTTTTATAAACGGAAGTCAATGGAAAAACAGATCAAAACGGATGCACACAGGTTGCACCACAGGTAACTGTGCTTTGAGACTAGAACTACCAGGCAGACAGGGGTCTCTTTCTATGTATGAGGCCGTGTGGCTTGGGATAGGGTGACTGAAATACTGGAGAATAAGGGTAAAACTGAGGAGGACACTGTTGAGTAACTCATGTTAGAGGACATGGCCTCTCTCATAACCTGTCAGTTTTAGTTCAGTAAATACACGTATTTATCTGACAGCTTTGACTGAATTCTCTTATGGTGCGATTACACAGAGATTTATCTGACAGACTTTTAAAGCGGAGGCCAGGAATGGATTTAAAAACAGGATGACCTGTTCTCTGTTTATAGTCTGGCTTTGGCTTCAAAGATCTGTCAGATAAATCTCTCAGTGTAAACGCACCATTAGATAGTGTACAGACAACTCCCAACTGGTGACACCCTGTTAGTGGCTATTTACTAATTCATTTCTAGTAAGAATATATAAAGAGCCATAAGAAAGATGGTCCAGAATTGCAATGACATGGAGAATACATGTATTTAGTACAACAGACAGACCAGGAGCGGTCACGGGTTCTTTGCAAAGAATAAAAGAGGTTGGACTCCAAACCTACAATGAAAGTCACAGTATGCAAAACAGAAGAACCAGCACGACAGTAAATCTAATATTAGTGTTAACTGATTCACCTAGTGTGAAACCAGGCAAAACAGACTGATTGGTAGAGTGACTGACCAGCTCTTTGTCCCCGTTCCCTGTTTCCGTTCCCATTTAAGTGAATATGAGCTGAGCTGTAGTTACACATCACCATCGCTACACAATGGACAAAGATAAACTTTGATCACAGTGTAGTGTGGGTGCAGATCAGTGACTGATATATTAACACAGAAGATGGTCAGCAGAAAAGGACCACCTGGTTCATCTAGTCTGCCCTTATATTATTTCCTTTATCACCATCTTGGGGTAAATATAGGTTTATACCAGGCATGTTCATCTTCACTTATTGTGGATTTAAAAACCACATCTTCTGCAAACTTGTTTCAAGGATCTACTACTCTTTCTGATTTCCCACCAAATAATCTGGTGTCAAAGTAAAATATGAATACATTTACTAAGAAGCACACTTTGTAAATTGAATATAGTCCTAACTATCTAATATTTTTTTTTAACACATGTGAATGACAAGTACAAATACCTCCAAAATGTCCTCTAAACAAACATATCACAGAATATGGTTCAAAGGAATGTGACAGCACGGATATGCATATATACCTTCCCCGCTGCTGTGTGATCTGGCATGTTGTTAAAAAATGTTATGTATTCAGTCTGACAGTGTCACAGAGGTGGATCTGTAAAATTGTCAGCTCCTGGCCCTCTCTCCTGCTGTCACCCCGCCTCCTCCACAATGACTGACAGCTAGAAAAGGTGGGGACAGAACAGCGGCTCAAGAGTGGGAAGGGACAGTGTCACAGACCTGCCCCTGCGACACTGTCAGCCCAGGATTAAAGGGGTTGTCCAGGGAAACTTCTATAGATTTGTAATTTACGTCTATTTAAAAATCTAAAGTCTGCCCATACTTATTAGCTACGATATATCCTGCAGGAAGTGGTGTTTATTTACATTCAGAAATGGTGCTCTCTGCTGACATCTCTGGCCGAGTCAGGAACTGTCCTGAGCAGGAGAGGTTTTCTATGGGGATTTGCTGCTGCTCTGGAGAGTTCCTGACTCGGCCAGAGATGTCAGCAGAGAGCGCCGTTTCTGAATGTAAATAAACAACACTTCCTGCAGGATATATAGTAGCTAATAAGTATGGGAAGCCTTGAGATTTTTAAATAGACGTAAATTACAAATCTATATGACTTTCTGACACCAGTTGACTTGAATGAAAAAGAAAATTTGCTGGACAACCCCTTTAAGAACGTTTTTTATCACCACACCGGATCATGCAGCAGCTGGTCATATGGACTGCTGGAGTGAACGGCAATGGGAAACTGGTAACATGAATATATGCATATCCGTGCTGTCAGTTTCCATTTAACTTTAGGACAAACTGAAGATATATCAAGGTGCACAGTCTTTGGGAAACAGTGCATATTCTATGCTAGATGAACTCCTCAGGGGTTGAAACAAGATAAATGGCCAGGATGTCTTACACAGATTTCACAAATAAAACATTGCGACAAAACATGCACCAAAAATATGAAACCCAACATTTCTCTGAAAAACCACAGATACCTGGCAAAAATTAATTACCCGGGGATTTTTAAAATTAAAGCCTACATCTTTTTGCCACATTTTTGGGGCACAAATCAGCAATTTGAAACTACTGGAACAGTTTACCAGACACCAAATAAATGATCGTGTGCACCACTTTCACAAAAACACAGACAGACTTAACTAGGCTTTAAATTTATTCCCCCCCCCCCCCAATGTGTGGACAGGAGTGGCACTGTTTTGGAGGAAAGTGATTTCCTATGGACGTTGGATTCATGTCTGCTGATTAGTATTATGAGTAGAGATGAGCGAACCTCGAGCTTGCTTGAGTCGATCCGAACCCGAACGTTCGGCATTTGATTAGCGGTGGCTGCTGAATTTGGATAAAGCCCTAAGGCTATGTGGAAATCATGGATATAGTCATTGGCTGTATCCATGTTTTCCAGACAACCTTAGAGCTCTATACAAGTTCAGCAGCCCCAGCTAATCAAATGCCGAACGTTCGGGTTCAGATCGACTCGAATCCAAACCCGGTTCGCTCATCTCTAATTATGAGCAACAAGAACAGAAGTGGTGATTTATTGGCAATGCAACCGGCATCCAGAGCGTCATCAGGATGGAGAGGGTAAGGGCCCTATTATACAGAGCGATAATTGGCCGAACGAGGTCGATCCGGCTGATTATTGCTCTGTGTGATGGAGTTAAAGATCATTGGCTGATCATGTCCAGACTCAAAATTATCCACTGTTGACCGTGCATCGCTACGTGTAATAGCAATGCGCGTCTGACTGCTAATGATTGCGTAAACTGTTATACATTACCTCTTCACGCTCCTGGTCTTCTCCTGCTCTCTGCTGTCACTCATAGTGCCATGGCCGCAGCTTCAGCGCAGCTTGTCAGCTTAGACAGGCCGCTCTGAAGCTGCAGTCGTGGGGCCGGGAGTGAAAGAAGAGGGCAGGAGAAGACCGGGAGCGTGAAGAGGTAATATAACAGTTTAAGCCAAGGGCTGCACAGACATCACTAACGATGTTCATGCAGCCCTTGCTAAACGATCATCGAGCCATGTAATAGGCCCAGTAAACAAGCGCCGATCAAGCAGATAGACACTAAGTATCGATCAGGCCGCCCAAAGGCCCGTCTAATAGGACCCTAAGTATGCAAATCTTTAATACGTCCCTAGTGTGAGCAATCTTTGCGTGATGATATTTAAAAGCGGCACAATTACACATACACCACCAATGTCAAATGCACATTCAATCATGTTAACTGTATCTGAAATGATTTACTGAATCTGGCATACCTTCCAATGTTTGAAAACCAACTCTGGAGACAATTCGGGACCCGCACAACCAGGAAACATCCATAAAATGCCTCCAAATCACAGGATGCTTGGAAAATACAGCTATGGACAGCAATCATTTGTACAGATTCAAGATCAATAGTTTTTTAACCATTGAACAAACCATGAGAACAAGACTAGCCATAGACTACAAGATGCCTTAAATTCATAGACATCAATGTACATTCAGCCAAGCAACAAGCTTGTTGCCCCTGTAAATATCCTATTTCCATCCTCAATATCCTCCTTGTAAAATTTTAGAATTTTAAGTGCAATGCATGAATAAAACAATTGGCTGAAGATATAATTTTCACCTAAAAGTACCCAGAATCATCTCGGAGAACATATATGGACTAACATTGCTCTCTGTACGCAAACAGAAAAATCCTATACTAGCAGTCCTAATGCTAATTCAGGAAGGGAGAAGGCTGACTGGTTGTTAAAAGGAAATGACAGGCGTTGATCTAGTGTCCAGGCAGCTGACGCATCCACCCCATGTCTGAAACAAAGAACTGCTATGATTATAATAGTCATACCCAACACCACAATGTGGAAATGTGGGAAGGCGGCATTAGTGTTATCCAATGATGAACTGTTCATATAACACTCCAATCATTCCCCATCTACTAGGGAAGATTATGAGAATACGAGACCACTGTGAAGGATTGCAACCTGAAAACCAAGAGGAGATGAGCTACCAGTCGCTAATTAAGACCCTTGATTTGTATGGCAAGTGTCCCATACATTCTGTTCCCATGGCAACGCAGTCTCGCAGTGCACGCAGTCAAGATGGTTTAACCTCTTCACCACTAGATGTGTGGATGTCTGCTATACATACATGTCCTACATGGAAATGCATTCATTAAATCGGTTGGCTGTCTACTGTCAACTCTATGGAATACATGACCACATATTCTTCATTTTTCAGGGTACAAAGAACTAGGGATAAAATAATTTTGGTGACGTCTTAAAGACTAAAGTGTTAATGGTAGCAGATGCATGGCAGATTTGCTGTCCACTGTCAGACATTTTCTTTTAGTAAAGCCCCTATTTCATGGGTCGTTTTAGAGGAGCAAACGACCGATAATCGTTCCGTGGAATAGGGCCTTAGGGTACAAACACACACAGCATATACGCTGCTTATTTACTGCTGCGATACGCAGAAAATACGCAGCAGATAAGATCTAAATAACTGAACACAGCATCAAATCTGCACCACCAAATCTGCTGCGTATCTGCTGTGTGTGTTTGTACCCTTAAGATCAGTCTCTGTAAGGTTAAAATTACCTGCTATAGGCGGATGGTTAAGGACCTTTAATGTGGGCCGATCATTATGCAAAAAAAAAAAATATTAAATCGTAAGAATTAAAGGGTCAATCTTCTGGAGTAAACACGGCAAGGATCAAACGACGAACAAAAATTTGTTGGTATATTGTTGGTCGCATCTTTCTGACGTTCGCTGAACAAGCCCTTTAAGCAGTTTATCTGTATGTGTAAAAGGACCCTTATGTGTTATGTGGAGGGGGAGGGGGCTAAAGAATTTTCAATAAAATATCTTTCAATTGCCTCCAATAAGACATAGCCATGTCGGAACAGTGGTGTAGCCTACGGCAAGCAGGTTCCCCCAATTCTTCTACAAAAGAAAACGACAGTTTTTATCCCTTATTTCATGTATTGCTCGAATACATTAGGGATGTGGCCATATATACGGCGTGGTGATGCATGCAGGGTAATGTTTAACCGCTGCACTGTGCTGAAGTGAAGGGGGCTATCCTCTCCGGGGTATTGAAGAAATGTCCTTTCATAAGCAGAGCAAGGTTTGGCACTTCTGAAAACAACACTAATCTGAAAATCAATAAGGTTCCTGCTGCCTGGGATACTGCAGAGGGGGATTAGCATTGCTCATCATTCTCTTATTGACTAGATCTTAGAGACAAGGAGGGAGAGGGGCTGCGAGCTGCGGCTTCTTCACACTGGAGCAGTAGAGGCAGCAATACGTTTAAGCAACAAAGAGGCATAAAAGAATCGGAAACCAGAGCGCTTGTAAAATTGACTTACCATAGAGACACACACATACACCTCTCTGCACATTAGTATTCTGGCTCACTCACTGGAGATTATTATGAGTTAATACTACAGTCTCAGTAAAAACCAATGGAGACTGCAGCATTCATATGCAGTCGGCACTGGTTTCCTCATTTACTTCTATCGTTCCTTAGAGCATTTGGGGAACCTGGTAAATGATACCCTAGCGTTTGCAAAGCATTTACCAAGTGTTCACGAGCTCTGCTTTTTAACGCCTGTGTATATGAGGCCTAGCAGGCAAAGCAGTAAATATGGTTTCCATCAGTGTCGCTTGCCTGACGCTTAGCCCTATAGAAGTAGATGCTGACAGAACAATTCTAAGGCCTTATTCACATGCCCCGTAAAGTTGCCCGTAATTGGGGATCCGTAATCACTAGAGATGAGCAAACCTTGAGCATGCTCGAGTCCATCCGAACCCGATCGTTCAGCATTTGATTAGCGGGGGCTGCTGAACTTGGATAAAGCTCTAAAGTTGTCTGGAAAACATGGATACAGCCAATGACTATATCCATGTTTTCTACATAGCCTTAGGGCTGTATCCAACTTCAGCAGCCACCGCTAATCAAATGCCGAACGATCGGGTTCGGATGGACTCAAGCATGCTCGAGGTTCGCTCATCTCTAGTAATCACGTATTACCTTAGAGCACATTGATTTACATAGAGTCTGTGTTAATTTTTGAACTGTAATCTGATCCGTAAAAAAAAAAAAAAAAAAAAAAAAGGAAATGTCCTAGTGAGGATTGTGATTGCAGTACGGAAGTCTATGGGATGCGTATTTTTTACGGATGTCAAATCCACAAGATCCCCAATAACACTATGCAGCTAGTACTGTTTGCATTTTATGGAAATGCATACGGAAACAGATGCAATTGTGGATGCAAATACAGATGATTTCCCACGGATCACAGGGGAAAAAAAGGGAGGTTTGTGCACAGAAAAATGACTGAACAAGGTGTAAATAAGGACTTAAAGTCAGAACATGGAGATCACACTTTGTGGTTAAAAAGGAGTTCCCGCACCGATGGATGACTGATC
Organism: Dendropsophus ebraccatus; assembly: GCF_027789765.1. Classification (NCBI taxonomy): domain Eukaryota; kingdom Metazoa; phylum Chordata; class Amphibia; order Anura; family Hylidae; genus Dendropsophus; species Dendropsophus ebraccatus. The sequence goes on along the minus strand of NC_091456.1, from coordinate 19,948,096 downwards.
ATAGATATATAACATACTTTTATGTTGATGGCAATCTCACCACTATGTGATATGTATAACATAGAAAGAAATCCATCAAAATGTGTTAAGTATAGAAAAAAATGCAATCTATATGGATGTTTCCTTTACTTGGATGATCCAGGAAGTGACTGTACTCCCAATGTGGGCAGCACTGTTCCTCCCATAGGCCCCACCAGGGCTTCCCTGTTTTTCAAGATCAAACAGAATCATTTGACCCGCAGGATCAATGCCTGACCTGTCAAGGAAAGCCGATACAACACAAATACTCCTGTGTGTGGGATATTCAAGGACATGTTCAGTGCATTGCTCATAAGACCATGTATTTCCCAATAGCTGCTTCCCACGCTATTTTGTGTGTCCGCTTCAACTCAATCTTCGATGATGAACTTTATGTATAACTATCCACAATGTATATTAGTCAGGCAACATTTTAAAGAGGACATTTACTTTTTAAATGTTTCACATGCTTTATTAAAAAAAAAAAAACTACTTACTACTAAAACTACTTTACTACAGTGAATTATATAGAGATATGCTTACCTGTGGATGCAACTGGGGGGAAGAGGATCTCAGAGCCATCATTGGAGCACTAACAAAAAAAAAAGAAAAAGTGGTTACATTAAAGATCACTATTTGTATTTTCTTTTAATTCAGTTACTTTACAGCATTGGTTCTGTACTGTTCTGTACTGGTTAAATATATGGGTAAGACACAATTCTTGCTGTCATTATTATAGTTTCTTTTAAAAAAAAACACAAAAAAAAAACAAACAAGTAATCCTGTTCTGTGCAGCGGCTGTTTTATGGTTGGCCTCAAGGGCGCAACATTGAGCTATCAAACAGGAGACAATTAGCAACGGTGAAATATTAAACGGATGGGAGTTGTTTTACAACATTGTGTTACAGCTCCCCATCCACAACACAAAACACAAGGAAAACAGATACAGATGAATAATTAGATTCCGTCATAGACTTTCACGTTCAGTTCCGAGGCCGACCTTTGACAATTGAGCATTTTGAACACTATCACAAGACCAGTTATTAGGTATAAATGGCAATTCAGGTCATATATGTATCACTTAAGCTGAAAAACTTGACAATGTGTTGTAGAGGGGTTACTAGAAATGTACTTTGATAGCTAGATAGCAGGTTGACAAGGTAAGTGGGTTCTTCAGGGTTACCTACTATAAAGGGAATCTGTCACTAGGTTTATGTGGCCTTAAATGAGAGCAGCATAACCTAGTGGCAGAAATGCGGAACAGATCGGTGTATCGCTTACATCATGCTGCTCAGCCGTTCTTCTAATATGCAGGAAAATAAGATTCTTGACTCACCCTCACCCCATCCACCCAGCTGCTTATTGGCAGTTATATATTGATGCTGTGTATATAAGCAGTCAACTGCCAATCAGCAGGTGGTGGGCGGAGTTTGCCATCTCTTATGAATATCCAAGACAACGGAGCTCACGCAGATAATGGAAAGGACTAGTTATTGTTAATGTTATTCAGGAGGAGATCTCTGGATCAGCTGCACAGAACAATGTAAGTGATACATCATTCTGCTCAGCTTCTCTGTCACTAGTTTATGTTACCCTATGTTATCTAGTTTATGTTACACTTCTTTGAGCGGAGGTGCGTGAGTGCACAGGCACACAGACAGACGGGATTCCATGGCAGAGAGTTCTTCTGCAGAATTCCGCTTGATTCACTCAGTGTGAACATACTCTTACAATGAAAAGTATTTATGTCACATTTTTGCCCAGAAACAGTGCCACCCAGTGCATTGGGCTGAACTGCAATACAGTCATTGTGAGCCTCTGCTTTTGAAGAAAAAAAAAAATAGAAATCTAAAAGCATAGGTCAAACTTGCCAGTGGTGGCAGAAAGCTCCTGATCATGTCAGATATGAAAAGCAATGCTAGGAATGGTCCGGATCTAGTGCTGGGCCGCAGGCGCTGTCAATCACGTTTCCCTGAAGACTGTGGTCATTAATTTGCTCTTCAGGGTTTGGCTTCAATCAGCTGAAGTCAATAAGTAAACAGCAGCAACAACTGAGTACCAGACAGGACTTGGCAAAGGCGAGAAACTTCCCAGCACAGTCTTGGCAAAGTCTATTTATCGGGGCAGTCATGGAATACAGAGTGAAAAACAGGCACGGGAGCAGGAGATGATGTAGCCGATACGATATTTGGTAATACAATGTTAGATAAGCTTGTTAGCTGTGGAAGCTTTGCATTCAAAGTCTTTCTTTTGGAAGATATAGCATTTAAGATACTCAGAGGTTACATTTATATGAAGTATGCTAAACACCTCTATATGCTTCCATTAATAAAAAAAACAAAACAATGCATCCTTTTGGCTTTTCTGTATGTGTATATATTTATGTTATGAAATAGAGTAGAAGACTGCACTATTTACATAAGCAGGACCTTGCAAAAAATGTACTGATTAAACGGATCCTATACTAGCCATAGGGTAAAGGAAGCCAACAAAATCCCATATGGTCCGTTCATACAACAGAATCTGCGTGGATAACCTCCAGTGAATTCCGTGCACGCTCCCGCTTGAACATCTGTCCGTCCCATAGGTTTCATTCTATACATGTCAATTCTTTTTTCGGCGGACGGCGGAATCTCCCTGAATTGAATGGTTTCCTATTGGACAACTAGATCTTCAAGTGGTAGCGCAGAGGGGCGAGTGCACGGAATCCACTGGAGGTTATCCGCGCCGATTCTGTAGTGTGAACGGGCCCATATCGTATATAAAGACCCAGCACCTAATCTACTACTCTAAATTCATTACCTAGTGAATGCATTTTGAAAAAGTACACACGGATCAGAAGGAAAACAATGCCCCCTTTACAACCAACGTTTGCTTGTGCTACACTAGTATTTCTTTTTCCTAGTTCATCTGTTCTCACTCAGATATAATATGGATCCATACACTGCAATGTAAGCCTACGATGGATGCCATTTCTAGGTTTATATCATGCTCATGTCATACTCAACATCCTTATGTACCAACAAAATGCAGAAGGCAGAACAAACAGACACGGCCTCTTAAATTATGGGGGGGGGGGCTTCGGACAGATTTTGCTGCGACATTGTAACATTTTATAAAGTTCCTGCAAATAGGCATTTAAAATAACAAAAAACTAAAACAAAAAATTTCCGGTCTAAAAGGCAATAAAGCACTATAAGGATTCCAATCATTTACATAGTACAGAAATGAAGATTCTTCTTAGCTACAAGCACCAATTAATATTACTGCTCAGACGTCTCTGGTGACCCTATGACATATAGCAGCTGTCACATTCTATCATGGCTGTCTGTCCCCTGCCTGTACAGATTAACACCCTAACCATGCCACATGGGAGCTGATTAATCGCAGGGAGGGGGAGGCTTTATATACAGAACACTAAGTGTGGACACAACTCAACATAAAAAAAAAAAAAGCAAAAAACGGTGACAAAGAATATAAAGGATAAAGATATACCAATGAATAGCAGACAGTATATTGTGGGTTCTACATAAAGTGCCTATAGTACAAACCATCTACTATAAACTGTGAGCTTTACTTTAAATGGAACATAAGGATATTTTTCTGATCGTTCTGTCCCTGGATACTCAATAAAAGGCGTTTTGGATGCAAAGATGATCAGAGTTGGAAGGAAATGTGCAGGATCCATTACAGAAGGGTCCAAATCCAGCACTGGCCCTTTTCCCATAGCTTATCCTAAGTTCAGTTTAAGCCCTGACATCTTTCCAGCTCTTGCCCTCTGTATTTATATGCATAAGATTATCCCTTTCTTCCTTCTGCAAAATGTCACCAATTTAGTTTAGCCTGGAGGCCTATTGAAAGTTTTACCTCTAATTCGGGGAAAGGCATTTTTCAAGCTGTTACCACTTAACTGTACTGATACAGTCACTCGGGAGACTCAATATTGTTTACACATCCTGCTCAGTGGAATAAAGTAGTGTTGCCAGAACTCTGCCTGAGCTGTGAAGGAGACGTTTGCTCTCTGTTTTATGAGATTTCCTCAATTTGTGGCTGTCTCAACGGTCGTAAAAACAGCTGTAAATCAAAAGAGCTCCACAAAATTGCAATAACAAGCATAGAACTGTGCTGCGTGGAGCATAACTGCAGGCAGCAGGAGGTGGAAGGCACTGGCTGATTTAATACCAGGTGCGAGAAATACTTGGCAGTGCTGGCCGAGGTGCAGTGTTAGTGATGGATGCCCATGGAGGAATCCTTGCCAGCTAGAAAAGGATGGGGCCTTGTCTTAGCATCTAAAACACCATGTCTCCCCCCCCCTCCCTCCCACCACCCTGTCACAGTAAGGTCTTGTTTCAGCAGCCCGTGTAAGAGCGAGCCTCAGACAAATAACTGAGAAAGTCATAACACTGTTTAAGGCATTAGCAGGAACGGTGCACCGTGCATCAGAACACGATTATTCATTGGAGCAGCTCTCTTGGCCTCAGACCCAATGGCTTTAGCAGATTTCCATCCATGTGGCTTTGGGATTCTGTTAAAGATAATGATCCACATATGCTGAAATGGGATCCAGGCAAATCATCCTCCGTTATTACCTTGCAGCTTCCTTCTACATATCTACATTATTCCATAAATCATTTACGAGATAATACCATGAAGTTCTCTAAGGACTTGTGCTGCGTATACACAATAAAGTCCAAATCCACCAGGTTCAGCTGCCAATCTTAAAAGGAGAAGTCCGGCGAATATTCTTATTAAAGTATTGTATGGCCCCCCAAAAGTTATACAAATCAACAATATACACTTATTACGGGAAATGCTTATAAAGTGCTTTTTTCCCTGCATTTACTACTGCATCAAGGCTTCACTTCCTGGATAACATGGTGATGTCACTTCCTGGATAACATGGTGATGTCACTTCCTGGATAACATGGCGATGTCACAGCTGTGTGGGCTGTGGCTGCTGGAGAGGTTGATGGCAGAGGGATGCTCAGTGTCCCTCCAGTGCCCCCTTGCCATTATCCTCTCCAGCAGCCACAGCCCGCACAGCTGTGACATCGCCATGTTATCCAGGAAGTGACATCGCCATGTTATCCAGGAAGTGACATCACCATGTTATCCAGGAAGTGACATCACCATGTTATCCAGGAAGTGACATCACCATGTTATCCAGGAAGTGAAGCCTTGATGCAGTAGTAAGTGCAGAGGGAAAAAAGCACTTTATAAGCATTTCCCGTAATAAGTGTATATTGGTGATTTGTATAACTTTTGGGGGGCAATATAATAAATAAAAAATGTAGCCAGACTTCTCCTTTAACCCCTAGACGACCCTGGACGTAGGGTTACGTCATGGAAGTCTGTCCCCAGACGACCCATGACGTAACCTTACGTCCTGGGTGTTTTTCCCGCTATGAAGGGCCGGCTGCCCTAGGAGGTGGGGGCCGGCTGCAATCAGCAGCCGGGACCTCACCGGTAATGACACGCTGCAGCGATCGCGCTGCCGCATGTCATTAACTCCTTAAACGCCGCGATCGCGGCGTTTAAGTGTAAGTGACAGGGGGAGTCCCCTGTCACTTACCGATCGGGACCCCCGCGTCCCCATCGTTGAAACGGACTGCCGGAGGTCTCTTACCTGCCCCTGTGCGGTCCGATCGTCGATCTGCTGCACTGAGCCTGCACAGGCAGGCTCAATGAGCAGATCGCCGATAACACTGATCAATGCTATGCCTATGGCATAGCAATGATCAGTGTAAAAATCAAAGTACTGTATGTAAAAGTCCCCCAAAGGGACTTCAAAAGTGTAAAAAAAAAAAAAGTTCAAAACACTATTACACTACCCCAAACCCCTCCCCCAATAAAAGTCTAAATCACCCCCCTTTCCCATTATATAAATAAAACATATAAAAATGAATAAATAGATAAACATATAATATACCGTAGCGTGCGTAATTGTCCGATCTATTAAAATATAACAAGCGTCATTGCGACCGGTAAACGGCGTACACGAAAAGAGGGGAAAAAGTGCGATTACCGATTTTATGTTACATTATATATTTAAAAAAATCAATAAAAAGTGATCAAAACGTCCGATCTTCACAAATATGGTATTAATAAAAACTAGAGATCATGGTGGAAAAAATGACACCCCATACAGCCCCGTAGGTGAAAAAATAAAACCATTATAAGCGTCACAATAGGGCCATTATATTAATATTTAATTGCCAAAAAAAAGGATTTCATAAAAAAAATACATATATAACATTAGAGAATCTGTGTAATCTGTATATAGTTGTGTTCGGACTGACCTATAGAATAATAGTGTCATGTCGCTGTTACCATATAGTGCATTACGTAGACACAGGAACCCCCCAAACGTTACCATATTGCATTCTTATTTACGATTTCACCTATTTATATCTTCATAAATAATATATTTGGAATTCCATCATACATGTTATGGTAAAATGAATGACGCCATTACACAGTACAACTATTCCTGTAAAAAACAAGCACTTACATGGCTTGTAGATAGAAAACTGAGAGTGCTAGAGCTCTTAGAAGGGGAGGAGGGAAAAACGAAAGCACTAAGATCAAAATTTGCGCGGTCCACTGGGTCATTTTGGGCCTGGTCCTCAAAGGGTTAAAACAAATGGGGGCTGCCTAAAAAAGCCCCCTGATGCCTTCTGCCCAATATTTTGTCTTTCTTCCCTACACAACAAGACTTCTATCATCTCCCTTTGTACGTAATGTGAGGACACTAGACAAGCGGCTAAACAGAGGTTTCTTTGGAAAACTGCCACCTGTAAGCAAGGGCTACGTCAAGACTTACGAACTGCGGTGATGCTTGAACAGCCTTAATGTTCCCATATAAAAGGAAAAATATAAAGACAACTGCAAAGAAAGGGAGTGCCACCTGAAAATAACATGTTGGCTGCCAGTGGGACCCAGGAGCGGAGGCACGGGGAATGCGTAAGTTTACTTTGTTTACTATTTCCCCGCATCCCCCTGCCTTCCTCTCTATTTTGAATTTCACAGGACTTCTCCTTTAAGGATAGTAATACATATGTCAGCACAGAAATGCTTTTGTGATAAAAATAAAAAATAAAATATTGAACTGTATTATATGAGAGATTGTACTAGAAGCGATTCCATAATATCCTCATCACAATCCCTCCCAGAAAGGCTATGGAGAATGTTTCATACTTTGTGCTTTCCCTGCATTAACTATCAGCGTTAGGGCTGGTCATCTGGCAGGGATTTTATAGCGCCCACCATGTAAGAGTCCGTTCCACTCAGGAAAATCTGTCTGGATTTCTGATCAGGAAATCCAGATTCCTGATGGTTTTCTAAATGTGAATTGTGATTACTGTCAGGAAATCCTGATGGTTTCCTGCAAACTTTCTGATCAGGATTTCCTAAAAACTGACAGACAAGTGAAGGGGGCCTAAAGAAGTATTTATAAGAGCTTAAAATGGTTATGCAGCACTATAAAAAACATGCCACTTTCTTCAAGAGACAGCGCCACTCGCCTCCAGTTCTGGTGTGGTTTCCAATTAAAGAGGAACTATCAGTAGGTTAGATGACTTTAACCTACTGATAGCCCCTTATAGCGCCCGGGACACTGAGGAGGAAGATATGTGTGTTACCCTTCTCCCCTGCTGGCACCGAGGAGTAAGGGTAACACACACACACACACACACACACACACACCTTTCTCCTCATTGTCCCGGTATGAGGCTATCAGCAGGTTAGATTTGCCTAACCTGCTGATAGTTACCCTTTAAGATCCATTCACTTCAATGGAACGGAGTTAAAAAACAAACAAACAACCCAAACTGAAGACAAAGAGTGGGGCTGTCTCTGTAGAAAAGATGCCCATGTTTTTGTAGTGCTGGATAACCCCTTTAAAACGGCTATTTGGGCAATTCCATAATAAATAAATCTTAAAGTGGCTTCATCCAGACGGTTTCTCTTTAGCACATGCAGAAAAATAACATTTGTTAAAGGCCACAGAACTGGGGTATGAAGCATGCAGCGTGCCTGGAAGCAGTTGGCATTTCTCAGTCTGTAGACTTGTTTAATACAGATGGCTCAGTTCCCCCTTGTTGTGCTCGCTACTTTCCCTTGCAGGAAGTGATTTCACATCAGTGTGGGTGTCTATGCCAATGCACCTGTGACAATAGAGCTCTGGCCTGCAGGCGGCTTCAGCACCGCACGCTGCCAGGTTGCATGCTACTTGTTTTGGATCCGTGCTCCCTAGTTTAGGTCACACATGACTGACAGAGGGGTAAGAGCACTCAGCCACTGTAAAGTCAATTACAACTAATATGCAAAATTGCTGTCATATGAGCAAGTGATGTACAACCGAAAATTACATATGGTTGTTGGAGTTTCCATTGATATGGCTGAAAATAGCTTCCATAAGCCTCATCTAAGCATTATGAAGGCTAGTATAGTCAACTTAAAGAAATTCAGGACAAATAAAAAGAACACTGAAACTCAACTATTTTAAACCAGATAATTTAAAGGGGTTTTCGTAGCACTGGATAACCCCTTTAAGCAAGCTCATCTGCCAGCAATACCTATGCTTTACATGTTACGGATCTGCACAAATTATGCTCCCATAGACTTCTAGGACATGTCCTATTTTTCTGCGTTAAGGACTGCGGTTCCGTAAATCAACAGTGTGAATAGCCCAAATGAAATCAGTGTGCCCTAAATTTGTCCGTAATTGCGGATCTGCAATTACGGATTAATTTACAGACTGTGAATGAGGCCTTCTCTATTGGTGTGTACATGCAGCAATTACAGTCCACACTAGGATATGTTTTTTTTTTTTTTTTTGCAGCACGGATGTGCACAATTACAGACATGTGAATAGGCATATAGAAACATGTAAAACATTTTTTCGGTAATGGAAGACCATTACGGACAAATTTCGCAGGCATCTGAATAGGGCCTACAGCCTTAAATTTTTGGCTAACTACACAGCCATGTCAGCACCGGCTTGAGGAAACAGAACCGTATATTCCACAATCCAAGTGCGGTCTGTATTTTCAGAGCTCAAACAAGCACATCATAAAAGCTGGAAAACACCTTAAAGGGGTTATCCAGCGCTACAAAAACATGGCCACTTTGCCCCCTCTCTTGTCTCCAGTTCAGGTGTGGTTTGCAATTAAGCTCCATTTACTTCAATGGAACTGAGTTTGAAACCCCACCCAATCTGGAGACAAGAAAGGGGGGAAAAGTGGCCATGTTCTTGTAGTGCTGGATAAACCCTTTAAAAACTTTGCTAATCTGTACACAAACAAGATGCAAGCCATTTAACAGCTCTGTGCGGTAAGTAGACATGTGACTGACAGTATTATTTCATATACACATGATTTCATACTCTGAAGTGCCCCAGTTGTACCATGCTAGCAAGAGGTGAGTAATTTATGGACATACAAAAAGCAGCATAAAGATATAGCTAGTGCTCAGGTAACTTTGCCAGTATACTGATACACCAGACATTTCAGGCTTCGAACAACACAGGAATTGGAGGATTGCTCTCTGGATAGCGTGTGCATAGGATAACTTGTACTGACCCCATGAATATAGGTATTTATCTACTTAAGAAGTTTCAGATTTGGACTAAACAGAATCAGCATTAAAATTAATTAAATATTTTTTTTTTGTTATTGTAACTTTTTTGTGCTAGTAAATAAGTCTAGTCATTAATATAAGATATTATTATTGTTGGCCTAAAAGTATGAGTTAGCCCTTCACACATCTAGTTTGTCTGGTAGTTCTAACCTACATAAGTATATGGATGAAACAGTTTCTGATACTGACAGGTAAGCAATCATTTATTTGAAGGTAATTGCATCTCTATGGCCAGCTTAAAGGGGGAAAAAACAACAACAACTTCTGTCAGCTGAACCTGACGCTGGTGTCCGCCAGTATAAAGTGTATAGGGCTCTCCTGAGACTCCACCGACAGATGATGTTGGTAGAGACAGAGGTTGAGCGTGATGGAAAACCATTGTCAAACCCCTTTGTTCTTGAAAGCTGCAGCTAACCGTTCCCCATAGACAACATAGGAGGGCTAAACTTGTTTATAGGTCGGATGGGAGAGAACAGCTGACAGCTACTAAAGGTGTATTACATGGCCTGATGAGCAGGGTAAAGGCCCTAATAACACGAGACGATTACACTGGCCAACAAATTTTCAAACGTTGTTTGGGTCAGAAATAAAATTATCCATTTAATGATTTTTTTTGTGCTGAATTCAAATATCAAAAGGTAAAATGTTAATTGTCTCTAGTTTCTATGATATGGAAGAGTTCTCATGTTACTGTTTGTGAATTGTATAGAATACAGTATAATAGCCAACATATTTATTACTTCTGCAATCATAAGGAAGCAAGTTTACTGTTCACAAACTTTTGAAATATATTTATAGGAAACTTAGTTCTATCTGAAATCAACTACAATTTACAGGCATATCTAAGAATATTTACAAATTAATTATGTTTATTGAACTCTGGAATCTAGGTCCTTATTCAATGGCTTGTGCATTTACACATGTCTTTTGTATTCATACATGGGATTGTCTCTGATAACTGTCCAACAGCAATCTGCAAGCATTGATGGGTTCCATTTACCCCGATACCTTAGGCTAGGTTCACACTGTGTTTTTGCAATCGATTTTTTTTCTTCAAAAACGAATGAAAAACTGATGCTTTTTGATCCGTTTTTCCATTGACTTTCATTATAAAAAAAACAAAACAAAAAAAAACCGATTGAAACGGATCCGTTTTTTAACGGACACAAAAGTAGTGTTGACACTATTTTTGTGTCCGTTAAAAAAAAAAAAAAAAACGGATCAGATTTTTTTTTTATAATAGAAGTCAATGAAAAAGCAGATCAAAACAGATGCACACAAAAAACAGATGAAAAACACGAATAGCTAAAACGCAGTGTAAACCTAGCCTTATACACTAACTATTGGTCATTCTAAGATAATGCAATATACCAGTTGATGATGCAATACTGATGATGCAAACTTTTCCTAGTATTGTATCACAGGCTGTGAGAAGTATAGAAAGTACGTCTATATCTTGAAAATTAGAGACAATTTCAAAATTTGAACATCATTTTCGATCTCAGCACCCCAAAATTAGTTAAGTTCAACTGTTTTCATGTCGGAACCTTTTTGGCTGTTGACCAGTGTAATCGGCCATATTCAGCCGATAATAGTCTTGTGTAATAGAAGGCAACGACCAGCCAACATAAACGATGTCGGCTGCTCGTTGCTGTTGTTTGTCTTTCAACATGTTGAAAAACAAACGACTAGTATAGCAGCGATCTGCTGCTGTCGCTCCGTGGAATAGGAGCCCGCTGACCGCTGCTGTTGTCTCAAGTCCGCTCAGCCAGTCAGTGACAGAGGCGGGATCTGTTTAAAGTCCGCTCAGATCCCGCCTCTGTCACTGACTGGCTGAGCGGACTTGAGACGTCACGTCTCGAGCCCGCGCCAGACACCAGGAAGCGGCCGGGCACTGGAGCGCCGCGATATGGGACCCACCGCTGGATCTGGGGAGGTGAGTGGACTTCTTGTCTCTCAGCCACCTCCTCCCTGGCCAGATCCCAAAATAGCCCCCCCCCTCGCTGGAGTACCCCTTTAAGGCTGGGTTCACACTGCATTTTTGCAGTCCGATTAACATATATGTTTTATGAAAGAAAAAACTGATGCAATTGTGTGCAATCTGTATGGATCCATTTTTCCATTGACTTCCATTATAAAAAAAAGTTTCTCCAGCAACAGGCTGCTCAGTCAATTGCCGACAGAGATGGGGCAGTGGCTCGGCCAGTCATTGGCTGAAGAGCCTGTCACTCCACAGACTGGTTTGGAAGTGCTGGAAGCTGTTGCAATGAGCAAGGAATCCCAGAGACAAGCCAGGAGGACATCAGGGGAACGTGGAGAGGTAAGCATACAGCTTTTTTTCCCCCTTTACCCTCGCATCAGCCATGCCTCACTATTACAAGGAATGGTGCACGGTCGGCGATGATTTTTAATCTCACTGAAAGACAACAATCAGCCTGAATTACCCTGATTTGGCAGATAATTGCTGTGTGTAATCGGGTCCCTATGGATCAGCTCTAGCTCTATAAGATCAGCTCCCAACCTGGTGGACACAGCATGCTCCTCTTGTTTTGGGCCATATGTGGTTTTTCTCACAGATAAGAGCTCCTCACCAAGGATTAAAGAAACCATCTTCAGTTCAAAAATGGGTTGCCTTTAAGGTACTAATCGCCTTAATATTGTCTACAGAAACAATATATCTCCATGAGAGAACTGTACTGTTAGCAACTCCAATGATATAGAAGTGTAAAATGTTCCTTGCCATCATTGGCTGTGACCGGTCTAAGACTTAACAGCAACCAGGGGGGCGTTCAATGGAATGGCAAGACCCCCCCTTCATGCATTCCGTTGGTTACAATGAACAGAAATGCATTGGATCCATCTACTATAGCAGCACAGGCAAAGGGTAAGAGATAAGCAAACATTTAATAAAATAAATATTCTAGGTGATAAGCTTATCTAATGTACTGGAAATTAGAAATAAATCTTTTCTACGTTATCCCTCCTAGAAACATTGCCAGTTCTATCACCCCCCCCACATTCCTTTCCAGTGCCGAATGGGTTAAGTAATGGATTTAAACGGAAAACCAAGCCCATAGTGCAGGGAAATCATATCAAGGATTCCAACTGGGCTAGAAAATGAGCTTCTCAATTTTCTTTCAGCTTCAGAAGAAAGGATAAACATTTCCCATAATGTAACTGCCTAAGTGCTGGACGCGCCTGGATTGAAGAGGATTTTTATTTTCTCCTTACTCTTGTAGTTCATACAAAATGTGGATTCCCAAGATTTAAAAATGAAAAAAATAAATGTATAGACAGAAATCTGACAGAGAAATCAGAGGGACATGAGATGAAGGCACGGCCCATAACGGACAGCACACCCAACGCGACACGTACAATGAACCAAACTGCACAGAGGATCTGCTCACTGATGTCTATATTTAAAGGAATAAAAATGCAATAGGCAGCACCCCAATGTAGTGGTGGAAATATAGGCTTGTTTATTCAGCCATCTATTGTGCGACGTTTCAACGTCTTTTTCAAGGCTATAGCAGAGTCGAAACGTTGCACAATCCATGGGCCAATAAACAAGCCTATATTTTCCCCACTACATTGGGGTACCGCCTAACCCATTCTTGTTGTACTAGAAGTGGAGCCTGGTGTCCGGCCACCCATGGATGTGCACCCTTGAGCTGAACAGCTGCTACTGACTAGAAGTTCACACAGTGCTGTTCAACGTATACATTCTGCTTTATATTAAAGGAGTGACAAGTGACAGAGGACTAGAAAATATGGATGCTTTCGTCCAAGTACAGCACAACATGCATCCAGGGGTTGTGTCTAGTATTGCAGTTCAGCTCCATTGAAGAACATTGAATTGAGCTGCATTACAACAAAACAATGGGGGACATTTATGAAACGTCTGCCAGAGGCGTACGCCAGGGAGAATGTGCAGATTCGCCCCCTTCTCCCTGGCGTACGCCTGCTGTATGCCCCGCTCGCCTGATGGTGGGAGCTTGGGGGGCGCCTGCTCGCATGATCCAAATCTACACCTGCTGGAAGCAGTATGCAGGGCGTAGGTTCGGGCGGCCGGCCAGCCGGATTCACTAAGAGGTGTGCGCCTCTTAGTGAATCCTGCCAGGGAAAAGGGGACAGGGCCTCATATAAGACCGGCATACTTGTAAGCCAGTCCTCATAAATCCCCCCCAATGTGTGGACATGCTTAAAACTCTACAATACCTCTAGTACAATTGAGTATCTGCAGGACTAACAAAGCCTGTAGGTGGATGCCAAGCAGGAGGGATAAACCTTGTGGCTGATGCCTTCAGCAGATCACAATAGTACACAGATATATCATAAAGACCATGTAGGAACCTGGGCACATAGAAAAATTAAAAAAAAAAAAGTTTAGAAAAAGACTCCTATGGTCCATAGTGCTCCCTCTTTATAAAATTGACTGGCGCTTTCTATCCGCTGCATGCACAATCAATCAATAAAATCGGATGTATGTTAGGACTGCTGGAAGCTGCAGGTTTGCAGACTGAAGAAAACTCCCCCAGAGATGAAAGAATGGAAGCCTGGGCTAATCTCTCTGATTCTGCTCCACATGGCGGCTTCCTCTGACAGGAGTAGATTGCTGCATGCTGGGATGGGAGCAATGTCAAATGCCCTCCGTCTCCACAGGGGATGGCAGTCCTGCTGAAACTCTCAATGGCTGCGTCAGCTCAAGCGTGTAAAGTGGTGCTGTGCCAATGCTGAGAACATAGGAAAAATGGATAGCGGTAGAGGGAGCATCCAGGAGAGCAATACATTGGTAGGAGCCATGCAGGCAGGAAGCAACTATCAATACTTCTGGAGGCTCACAACACACACAGGAAAAAGGTCATGAATGGTCTCTGCACAATTACCGCTTGTACAATGGTTTCAAGACCTGGAACTCCATCTAATGGTGGTTTTACACAGATCGCACGATTAACAATTTTGAATGAACAATGTTTTTTTTAATAACGATCAGTGTTTAGACGCAACGATAGATCGTACGGAAAAATAGTTATGTGATCGTTTTGCGATCACTTAAGCCGATCTCACACATGGGTGAAATCATTGAAAGACTGTTTACACAGAACAATTTGCGAATTTTTTGCGAATGATCAACGACGATTTGAGAACATGTTGAAAGACCAAAATGAACGATTTCTCGCTCGTCGCTTGATCGTTCACAGCGTTTACACGGAATGATTATCGCTCAAATGCGATAGTTATCGTGCAAAAATGAACGATAATCGTTCAGTGTAAAAGGACCATTAGGGGCCATTCACACGTCAGCAATATACAGTCCGAATACTGCGGACCAGACCTTGGAACTCCAGGCATCATCATTCATAATGAAGCGGTTTTCAAGGGGTACTCCAATGAAAATATATTTCTTTTAAATCAACTGGTTTCTAATCTTCCCATACTTAGCTGCTCTACGTCCTGCAGGAAATGGTGTTCTCTTTTTAGTCTGACAGTGCTCTCTGCTGCCACCCCTGTCCATGTCAGGAACTGTCCAGAGAAGAGAATGCTTTCTATGGGGATTTGCTACTGCTCTGGACAGTTCCTGTCACAGACAGAGGTGGCAGCAGAGAGCGCTGTGTCAGACTAAAAACACCATTTCCTGCAGGACATACAGCAGCTGATAACTATGGGAAGACTTGAGATTTTTAAATAGAAGTAAATTACAAATATATATAATTTTGTGAAAACAGTTTTTACGGGAGTACCCCTTTGAATCTTCTCGATACTGTACTGAAACATTGTGATCTTCCAGCATTATAATGAATAAGGAGTCACGAGGTCTGGTAAATAGTATATAGCCCGTACATGGACCGCATATTGCTGATGTGTGACTGGACCCTAAGGCTGGGTTCACACTGAATGGCTGAGCCAGGAGTCTGAGCAGTAAGCGGGAGTACAGCCAGGTAACGCATTTGCCGGGCAGCAGAGGGTTAAGTGGGAAAGGGCTTTGCATACTGGCAGCAGAATGTAAAATCCGCTTCGAGGATGGAAAGCCATGGAAAATGACAATACTGGGAATTTCAGCGGATTTCCCTGCGGAATTCACAGCGTGCAATCCGCTGTGATCTGGTATGTGTGAAGGCACCGTTATGCTTTCAGGACAATAAAAGCTGCTATGTTTTAGGGTGTCTGGTGACCAAATAAAAGTAATAGCTAAGCTTCTGCTTGCTATATGTCTGTGCACTATGGCTTCACCAGTTCCTGCAGTGCCCAAATCAGTAGATGGGACGCTATGCTAGTTCACAGCTTGCATGTAACTCCAAAGCTGCCCATACTGGCCACACGTAGCGGCTTTTCTTCTCCAACAGACTGCATTATCGGTTTCTCTGGGTAGCTGTTCCACCCCACTTGCCTCACAAAATTATTTTCTGCTTCCCTGCTAAGTACAGTCAAAGTGCTCTTTCTATCCAAGCCATGCATACTGGGAATGTGATGTGCTGCCAGGGGTGATTCCTCCTATGTTCACCAAGCCTTCGGAGTGAGAAGAAAATGAGAAGGAGAAAAGAAGAATACTATTCATGTGCTTTTTACTACATCAAAGTGACACCAAAGAGCAACCATGTCGTATATAATAATAATGGAAGCTAGCTTCCAGCACTGTTTGAGTGATAAGAGTAGGGGGAGGGGGAGTACTATTTTATGCATGTAACTATGGTTTATTTAAGAGCCAAGGCATAATAAAGGAATAAATATAAAAAATTGTGTAAATCCTAATATCCTACTAGTTAAATTCTAATTCATTAGTTAATAGGTTCCTAATTTACATAACCCATTCACTTTAACAGTACACAGAATCACTAGCTGGTGTGTGGTATAATTCATAAAGGTTTTAATTTTTCACAAGAATCTTGTTAAGTTTCCAGTTTGCAGACTTCGGCTGGTATACATCATTATATCCCAGCACTGTAACCTTATTGCGTTGGGGCCGCCCTGACGCCTACTTCGACCACATTTACATACAGAGCGGGTGTTAATAAAATACAGCGGGCAGGGACACATGGAATAGATATATATTCGCGCAGTGTAAGCTTAGCAGCATGGTTTATATCTCGGATCAGTGCATTAGGGATGGTATTCCTGCCCCCAGAGCGCCAAACTGCCTTATAAGCCTATGGATCTAACTACTAACCTCACAGAAAACACAAAAACACACACAATATACTGAATAATTTATTATCATGTAACTAGAAAAAAATGGTGGGAAGATATCTTACAGGGATCCAACACACGGCCACAATTGTGAGCCTGTAGTTTGGTCTCAAGTCCAGGCCTAATATCAGGTCCAATAACCCAAAGTGACAACAATCTGTTCAGATCACCAGACACACATTCATGGCAAGACTTGCGGAAGCAACTGAGATGCAAAAATACAGTCAAATTACAGAGTGAAACAAGCCAAGGCCTGGATTAAAGGGATACTGTTACCCCCTTAAACTATGTGTGGTTCTCTGCACCAATCACAAGGTTAGATGCTGCACCTGTCAGGTCAGGTCGCTCGCTCCTTGTTCCCTGCTCGATGTCTGTGCTATTACACGCACCAACAGTGAGTGGTGAGGAGGGGGGGGGGGGGACTCTGCCTGGACAATCCTTAGATCGTCTGTATGGCCTATAGGAGATAGAAGAGGTCTACTGCCGGCACTCCTATTACACAGAGCAACGGCCAGCAGACCGTCACTATCATTGTCGTTTTGATTCAACATGTTGAAAGACAATGATCAGCAGACATTGTGCATGTCAGCTGATCGTTGTCTTTCAGCAAGTGCTACTGCACGAGTTGATTATTGGCCGGTAATTGTTTTGTGTAACGGGGCCTTCAGATAATCTGTGTAAACACACCATTAGGCGATGTTCACACAACGTAAGTTCCACAGTAATCACGGCCGTTGTTGCAGGCTGAGGGAATCCCGGCCGGAGTACATACACATAGTATACACTCCGGCCGGGATCCCTAGCAGCGCAGCGAGAAACTAACATGTCAGTTTTCTGTGGCCGCTATTCAATGAATAGTGGCCGCAGAAAACTGTCAGTGCACACAGTGGGGCGAGCGGCTCTGGACGCTCGCTCCATTGTGTGCAGTGGGGAGTTCTGATGCGGGCG
Organism: Dendropsophus ebraccatus; assembly: GCF_027789765.1. Taxonomy (NCBI): domain Eukaryota; kingdom Metazoa; phylum Chordata; class Amphibia; order Anura; family Hylidae; genus Dendropsophus; species Dendropsophus ebraccatus. Next base: position 19,930,306 of record NC_091456.1, on the reverse strand, counting down.
TGAACTCAGCGGAGCTAAAGATCATCTGGCCGGCCGGGATGATTTTTTCTTAAACCGACCCGACCGGGTCACGGAACGGCCGGTCTCATACAGCATCTGAACATGGCCTGAAACTGGCTGCACACGACCATAATAAGAAATGGTTTCTACATCCCTGCCATGGCCACAAGTTCTGGGCTGAATGTGGATCTGACAGCTCGCAGTTTAGGTCATCAGGACTTGCAGCAGTAGTATAAAAGCAAGTCTACAGTTCAAGCAAACATGCAAAAGCTCATGTCTTTTTTTTTTTTCAAAGCATATGTTTTAGTAAATATACAATGTATACACAGCCATATAAATAGATCACCCAGTGTGCACAAGTCTTCGGAATAACCTTAAGTGGTCCTGATTAAGTTTCACTCCATCTGGAGCCCACAGAGTGGTGTGAACCCAAAGGCATGATGCATCTGTGCTGAATTTTGCTATACCAGCTACGTAGCTGCTGATATTTGACACACAAATACCCAGTGCTTATATGAAGGTCCATTATGGTTGATATGTTATTAGACTAGTAGTATGAAATCAACAATCTGCCTGTATTGCGTGTGTGGAACCAGGCTTAAAGCGTAACTGTCATGTTTTTTGTTTTTTTATTGCAGAAATCAGTAGTATAAGCGATTTTAAGAAACTCTGTAATAGGTTTCATCAGCCAAAAAAGCCTCTGTACTCAAGAAGCAATCTCCCAGCCTCCCCCCCGACTTCTTATCTGTGCATTATCAGGCAAACACGTCTTCATTACAGAGAAGCCAGTGAAGACGGGCTCTGCTCTCTCCATTGTAATCCTATGAAGGGGGGAGGGGCTGAGGGAGATGAGGGAGCAGGAAGAGGTGACATGAAGGTCAGCTGTTTGTAGACTCTCTGGGCACCTAAAACGCAGGAATCTGGGGTCAGAAAGGTCAGTGCTTATCTATGAACTTACTGAGAGAAGATTGCAGGGTGTTGTGCTTTGCAGAAATCCGTCACTCCTAACAGCCCCTCCCCTCTCCATAGCCACATAATGGAGACAGAAATCCTGCTTCATTTGATGTGAGGGGGGAGGCTGGGAGATTGCTTTTTCAGTACAGAAGGAAACTCTTTTAGTACATAAAACCTATTACAGAGTTTCTTAAAATCGCTTGTACTGTTGATATTTAATGTTTTCAGAAAAATGGCCCTGAAATGACAGTTACGCTTTAAAGCAAACATTTTCTCAAATATTTTGCCAACTCCACTAAACCACCTGAAAAGAACAAAACTATAACCTTATATTTGTCTAATGGTCCTTTTACGATTTGCACGATATTGATCGAATTCGAAAGATAATCGTACGTGTAAACGCAGCGAACGATCAAACGACGAGCGATAAATCGTTCATTTTGATCTTTTAACATGTTCTCAAATTATCGTTGGTCGTTCGCAAAAAATTCGCAGATCGTTCCGTGTAAACATTCTTTCAACAATTTCACCTATGTGTGAGATAGGCTTAAGCGATCGCAAACCGATCGCATAACGATTTTTCCGTACGATATATCGTTCCGTCTAAACGCTGATCGTTATTAAAAAAACAGTTTATTCAAAATCGTTAATCGTGCGATCAGGCGAATTATCGCTCCGTGTAAAAGTACCACAAGTGCACTAGTAATTAGGCGTACAGCTAAGTCAGGTGGAATACCATGACATATGCCACCCCCCCTCTACCACAGAACAGCAAAATTCAATTCAAGTCAACGAGGGCTACAGCATCTCCACAGTAGCAGACTACAAGTAAACCCTGTGTGTAGTCCGATTTTCCAGGTGTCCCCTTTTTCTTGCTAAACTACCAAATAAATGTTTTGGTCCTTTTACATGGAGCGATCATTAAAAAATTTGCGATATTGATTGAACTTTAGCGATTATCTGCTGATGTAAATACACCTAACGATCAAACGACCAAAGTCATTAATCACAGTCTTTCAACATGTCTGAAAATCTTATGGTACTTTTACACGGAGCGATAATTCGCCCGATCGCACGATTAACGATTTTGAATGAACAATGTTTTTATTCAACGATCAGCGTTTAGACGGAATACATCGTACGGAAAATTCGCTATGCGATCGTTTAAGCCTATCTCACACATAGGTGAAAGCGTTGAAAGACTGTTTACACGGAACGATCTGCAAATTTTTTGTGAACGATCAACGATGATTTGAGAACATGTTGAAAGATCAAAATGAACGATTTATCGCTCGTCGTTTGATCGTTCGCAGGGTTTACACGGACGATTATTGTTCAAATTCGATAGTTATCGTGCAAATTCTAACGATAAATCGTTCCGTGTAAAAGGACCATTAGCTGGTCGTTCTCTAAAATTTAGCAGATCGGGTCATTCTCCCTGGTGTGTGGGTTGGCCTTACAGGACAAGTCCTGTGACAATTTGTACTAAAATATTGTATTGCCCCCCCAAGAGTTATACAAACCACCAATATACACTTAATACAGTAAATGCACATAAAGTGCTTTTTTCCCTGCACCTACTACTGCATCAAGGCTTCACTTCCTGGATACCATGGTGATGTCACTTCCTGGATAAAATGGTTATGTCACGACCCGACTCCCAGAGCTGCGTGCAAGCTGTGGCTGTTGGTGATTTGTATAACAATATTTTAACAACAATTTTCACTGGACTTCTCCTCTAAAGTTGAGAATGATCTATTGAACAATATTAAAGCTATCAAAATAACGAATTTTTGGAGCAATTTCTTTCATCGTTTCAAACAAAAAACATCACTAAACAATCTTCAAACGATCATTTAAGCGATTTATCTGCATGTGTGAAAGGACCATAAGCTGGAAGCATGGATTCCTGCAACTTCTGTATCGTTGCAGCTTGTGGGTCCAAAATCATCCCCATTCTCTTGTATGATTGAGGAAACTGTGTGACCAGACAGTGCAACATACTGCTAAACAAAATTTGTGCAGAAGCTAACTTGCAGTGCAGATTTTAAATGGTGGATGGGAATAAGAAAGCAAAATCAGACTACAAAGTTTGTAGTCTGTTACCATAGAGATACCCACATATGAGAATTCCAGAATTCCATTTTCTATTTCAGTTGCAGGGGGACAAAAGGAAGCAATTGGCTTTATAGGTATATGTATCTTTTATATTTGCTGCTTTAGGGCATTTGCAAGCAACCACCTTTTAGATGTTTTTCAAGGGGAGATGGGCACCAAACTGCAGTAAACATTTCTCAAGGACGCAGACAGCCTTTCATCTGTGGTTCTGGATAATGGTCATGCATAATTCAAGGGGCTTTACACAGCAACACAGAAGATTTAAAATCCAGAAGCAAAACCAGCACTTTTTTTCACTTAATGCTAAGCAATCCGCTCTGTAACCGAGATGAACAGGTGCAGGACTAATCACAGAACCCTAACAAGAGTGTAACATTCCAGTCAGGAGGCCTCTGAGGATCTCTCCATGCTACCTCGACTTTGGCGCTTCACAACCTCGCTTAATCCGCATGATATAGCCACAAAGTTAAACTGCACAGATGTTCAGCAATCTGTACTTGTGATAATTGCTCTAATATGGAGCAGATAACAGTTATCTGCTAATGGGGAGAAATCTTCCCGTCACTGGGCGATAATCACTGTTATTGGGTTGGCTAGTTTTAATTTTAACCTGAAGTAGATGGAATACAATTTCATATAAATATACAAAATGTATAAAAATACATACATTGATATTTAGAATCACAGCCAGTCACTCTAGGTGTATAGGGACACATCCCTGCTCTGTAAAGGAACATGCACATGGCTGTATTCTTTCCATTCTCGTTACTGTTCTCTTTAGCGAACTGGCCCTATAGTCCTGATAAATCTTACTTAATATAATGTAATGACATACTAAGCCATCAGGATCATTGAGCGAAATACAACCTTAAAGGGGTTGTCCGGCATTTTTTTAATATATTGCTGCTGGTTCATATAAAACAATAAACATTCTTACCTCTCTGCGCTCCCCCAGTGTCCTGTTGAGGTGTCGCTGGTGTTCCCTGCTGACTGCAGAGCTCCCGCTTCTGAGACGAACTCATCTTTGGAGTGAAAGTCCGCTCAGCCAATCACATGGCTGTGGGGCTGTCCCATCTCATGGTCCATTTACACAGAAACATTATCCGACAGATTATCTGCCAAAGATTTGAAGCCAAAGCCAGGAATGGATTTGAAAAGAGAAGAAATCTCAGGCTTTCCTTTATGACCTGATCTCTGTTTATAGTCTGTTTCTGGCTTTGGCTTCAAATCTTTGGCAGATAATCTCTCTGTGTAAATGGACCCTTAGGCACTGATTAGCTGAGTGGGCTGTCACTCCAGAGATGAGTTCAGAAGTAAAGGCTCTGTAGTCAGCGAAGTGACACCAGCAACACTGCAAAAGGACAGTGAGGGAGCGCAGAGAGGTAAGCATAATATGTTTATTGTTTGATATCCACTAGCAGCGATATATTTAAAAAATTCTGAATGCTGGAAAACCCCTTTAAGTGAAGAGGAATAAATATACTTTCAATCACTAACACAGTTCTAATTAAAAACAAAAAACAAAAAACACACAATGGAATAACTGCCAGCCCAAATGCAACATGTGAAAGGAGCCTAAGGGCCCTATTTCACCGGACAATTATCTTTCAGATTATCGTTAAATCTAAACGATAACTGCATTTCAACCGAACGATTAACGACTGAACGCTTTATAAAGACCTGGACCTATTTTTATAGTTGCTCGTTCGCAAAATGTTTGCAAATCGTTCGCATTGAATAAGATGTAATTCGGTGGTTCACAGTAGATATGAACGCAATAGCGAAGAAATAGCGAAGAAAAAATTATCGCAAATACGATCATAAGTAACGATTATCGTTCTATGGAAATGAGGGAACGTTTTCTGGTCTTTCGCAATAGCGGTTGTTTGAGATCGGTAATCGTTAACGATTATGCGAACGATATTCGTCCGGTGGAATAGGGCCCTTAAACAAAGAAATTTCTCCTTCTTAAGGAAACAAAAACCTTCTTAGACTGAGGACAACATTTCGTGATACGGTTCTGTGTAATGTGCTACTTGACACCTCTAATTCTATCATTACAAAAATAAGAGCTATACAGTCCTATGCTCCTCAATGATGGAAAAAGGTAAATAAATAGAATGACTGAAATAAAAGGCGTGTTTTTATAAATCAGATAAAATGAGACGTGCTTATTTTGGAAAGTATGTTATTCCAGATGCTCCAAGCTGCTTGGATTCTGTCCCGGACTTTAACCCTCCTGGTGCAGTGAGGTGAATGATGTTCCTTTGCTAGATACCCTGGGGCTCTAGCCTGTAACTGGATAATGATCTCCATTCCATTTGAGGATAGTTTGTTCCAGTAGATTTGTCCAGGACAAAGAAAGGAGAAGACAAATCAGTGCATGCAATTCACTGTTGTCACCGACTTTGCTTGACACTGAAACACCACCAGGAAACATGGCCACTGGAAACAGAATGATGTTTTTTCTCACAACTAGGTTTTAAAGGGGAGCACAATTGATTTTTTAAATTCTTTCAAATCAACTGGTTTTAGAAAGTTATATAGATTCGTAAATTACTTCTAATTAAACATCTCCAGTCTTCTAGTACTTATCAGCTGCTGTATATCATGCAGGAAGTGGTTTATTCTTTCCAGTCTGACACAGTGCTCTCTGCTGCCACCTCTGTCCATGTCAGGAACTGTCCGGAGCAGCAGCAGAGAGCACTGCGTCTGACTGGAAAGAATGCACTACTTCCTGGAGGACATACACCAGCTGATAAGTACTAGAAGGCAGGAGATAAAAATAAATTACAAATATCTATAACTTTTTTTAAAACTGTTGATTTGAAAGAAAAGTCATTCAAAATTTTTAAAAAAAAATCATACTAAATATGTTCAATGTTAACCCCCACAGCAATATATTTAGAGGGTTTCCAAGTTTAAAATGTTTAGCATCTTCTAAGGTCTAACTGTCAGTGAACCATTTATTTAAGGAACAATTCACACGATAAAAAAAAAAAAAACGATTAAGGCTCCATTCACATCATACTTTGGCCTTGCAGCTATATGTCAAAGGCAGAAACACACAGTGGGATAGGTCCCCTGTCCATATACAGACAGTTACATTATCATAACTTCCCCAGAAAAGAGGGCAGCTTTTCATCTCCTCCTCCAGAGTGTTGTTACTGCTCGCATACAGTGTGTCAGGCCATTGGCTGCAGTACCACCATCCTGAAGGAACCAGGAGGAGGAGAAGGAGGAGGAAAGGTGGAATAAATTGTTAAAATGCAAAAATTGTCACACACTGTTTTTTGGCCTAAAAAAGCTGCGGTCAGAACTTAGCTCAGAGTCAATTGGGAAAATGAAACAATGCCAATGTTACTTTTTTTTTTTTTGCTTTTTTGCAGTTTCGCAAAATCGCACCAGGCTACGCATTTGAGCATTTAGTTACTTACAAGAAATGTTTGTGAAAGCGCTGTGTCTATATACATAATGGCGGTTTTTGTAAGGTTTTTTTTTTTTCTCCAATTCTTTAATAGAAATTCTATAATTATATGAAAAAGAATTACGGGACTTGTACTGAAAAAATACAGGGGATAAGATGACCCCGATAAAAGCTCCTTTACTAACTAAAATGAGAAAACACCTGAAAAACTGCTAAAAAGAAGGAAAAACGGCATGCAGTTATTGGGTGTTTTTCCAGCCAAAAAAACTGTGCCTGGGGAAGCTCCAATGATAGTGTCCGTAAAGGGAGAGTGACGTCACTGGATCTTGCAGAGCTATCCAAAGCTTCGCTTTGGCTGTCCAGGCATGGACATGGGAATGGGAGTTTTGCCACAGCTGGAGAGCCAAGGTTCCCCATCCCTGCATTAAATGGTGATAGATACTCTGGCATCAGTCACCCACAGGCCAACATAGCATCCATTAAGTGATTATTTTTTCTATAAAAAGGATCCGGCAGTATAAAACAGAATATTTTACAACACTTTCTCATACTTCTAACTTTTATCTTTTACTGTTATACAATGGCCAGGACACAAAAAGGCCACTATTTTGGCCCTCATCTGACAAAGGACCCCTATGGACACGTTTAGTGTGTATGTAAGGAGTGTCCCTGACTAACATGCCAAATGTAAGAGAAAGATGTCATGTGAATGAGGCCTTACCAACAGATATATTATCAAAATTTGTCCTACAAACACAGATCGAGAACCACTGGTGCAAAACACGAACTTGACGCCCTTTAACACACACCAATTTTTGGGTGAATGAGAGTTCATAGAAATGCTTTATTATAACAATTGGACCATATTAACAACTGAGTGTTTTCTCATACGTCGGCTGATTGTTGGACACTGAACAACATCTGCAATGAAATCCTCACTATCAAATCCATAGCATTGGGTGCAGATTTTATACACAGAGTCTGGTGATTACATGCCTTGGATTGTGCTTGCACATAAAATCCACAGTACATCTGCTATGTGTGAGCATAACCTTAGTATATATGTATATCTTTATGGGAAAAGATTTAGTAAAACTTGTAATTTATTGATTAAAATCCCTGATGTTTCCATGCTGAAGAATCCGATCCATTGAGTGACACCGCCCACTGGACTCCTCCTCATAGAATGATCAGGCATTTCCATCAACATGTTACACAACATACTTTATATTTTCCAACAAAGATAGATATACAGTGGTGCCTTGCATTATGAGTATAATTTGTTCCGGGTCCGCGCTTGTAATCCAAATCCACTCTTAAACCAAAGCAAATTTTCCCATAATAAATCATAGAAATGCAGACAATTAGTTCCACACTCCAAAAGTAAGGATTTATTATTCGAAATAATATGTAAAAAAAATGAAAAACATTCAGAAACAGCAAAATATGTGATATTATAGGTACAGGAATAGAGAGGATGGGAAACAGAAGGGCGGACAGAGACTGCAGGGAGCATGAAGGAATGAGCAGGGCAGATGTGGGCACATACATGCAGCGCTCTCTGTCCGGGGAGAGAGGGGTTACAGCTATAAAGAGATTACCTCCACAGACCTGTCCCCTGATGTAAGCCCCAGCCTGAGGTGGATCTGCCATGATTAGGAAGGTAAGGGAGACTTCCTGGGTCAGAGTACAGGGCTGTAGACCCCGCTATGCAGACCATGCTCCTCCACTCCCCCTTCCACCCAGTACAGGGAGCTCTTAAACCTAAGCAATGCTTTTAAACCAAGTCCCAATTTTGAAAAACTGTGAGCTCTTAAACCAAGTTACTCTTAAACTAAGGTACCACTGTGTAGATATGGATATGTATACATACATACATAAATATATATATATATATATATATATATATATATATATATATATACACACCAACAATCACTGAACATAGGGATATTAGTGAAAAAAAATCCAATGGAGTACTCATTTAAGAGTTTCGGCTGATTGTCCCTTACAAAATTTGAATATGCAAAGAAGGGGTCCGTGGAGCCTCAGTTGTGAGTCTCAAAACACGGGAATAGCCAGATATCCCTCTCACCAGAGAAGGAAGCCCATTGCCAAGGGGGGCCTCCCAGTGGGGAGAACACCAAACCACCCTGATACATAGTCCCTCAGGTCCTCGCTCTGTTGCGAGCATTGGGACCTAAATAGGGAAACACCAGGGTGGCCCCTGTAAGTCAAAGTCTAACTCTGTTGCGAGTATAACTACATAACACAAGGGTTACCAAGGCTAGGCATCCATATATCCACTCTGCTCTTCCTGCTCTATGACATGGTGGCAATAGGTTAGAAAGCATTGTCTTGGTGGCAGGTTCCCTTTAAGAAAATAATAGAATCCTAAAGTGACCTGACATCTAAAGTAACTTGCATATTCCGGATAGAGTGAACAATAGTGCTGAAATAAAAGTTATAAGAAAGGGACTTAAAAGAGCAAATTGCATATGAAAGCAGGAAAAAAAAAAAAAAAAAAAAAAAAAAAAAGAGGTGAAAATGTAACCTCCATATGGTGTTCTGTATGTAACAGTTGTATGTACGGATAGAGTCTGCAGCTGAAAGCTTGTTAATCTCTTTGTGTCACTCTAAATTTAATGAACTGAGCTCCTCGGACAAACCAGTAAATGAACCTTCGGTCTGACTGCCAGAGATCAAAGTGGCATTTGCTGCCCAAACAGTTTGTGTTCTAGCGCTGTACATTACCGGCAACATAACAGGTGCGAGAAGCATGAACACTCCATCCTGCTCTTGAGTTGCAGTGAACAGATTAACTGGATTGTCACCTTGTAGCACATGTGTGACTAACTGACAAAGATAGCCCTCTCGAGGTCTGTCCAGATGGTTTTATCAGGAGATCCGGCACCAACACATGCTCAAGCTGTACCAAAGACTAAAAAGCTCCACATCCCTCTCATGCACTCTGCATATACTGTGTCAGTACAGTAGCGCAGAGATTTCTGGGAGTTCCAAAGTGCAGTCCACAATCTGTAAATAGGGTCCGTTCACAGGCCTAAGGCAACATTCACACGTTCAGTAGTTTTTCAGAACTGTATATGATGTGTGCAATCATCCACAATCCGCAAAATATCTGTCCGTACTGCATCTGCAATCCGTATTGTTTGCGGATCATCAAAGAAGGGGAAGGTGAAGATAAATAACAGGAATGGTTAAGGGTACTATTACACGGAACGACCGTCCGTTTAATCGGCCGAAAAGGCCCTATCTGGCTGATTATCGTTCCATGTAATAAAGACAACGATCAGCCGATGATCGTTGTCATCGGCTGATCATTGTCATAAGTTTTGACCTATAATCGTCGGGTGCCAACCGCGCACTGCTATGTGTAATAGCGGTACGCGGCGGACGCTGACGATATGCAAAGAGGAATACATACCTATCCAGGTTGCAGGGCTCCTCTTCCTCTGAGCTTCTCACCGGGTCCCGCGCGCTCCGGCTTCACAGCGGCTGGTCTCAGCTGGCAGGCCGCTCGGCCAATCACAGGCCGGGACCGCCGTGGCCAGTAAATGGCTGAGTGGTCTGTCAGCTGAGACAAGTGCTGTGAAGCTGGAGCGCGCGGGACCCGCTGAGAAGCACAGAAGAGCCCTGCAGCCTGCATAGGTATGTATACAGTTTAAACAAAGGCTGCAAGGACATCGGTAACAATGTCCCTGCAGCCCTTGTTAAACTATTATCGGCCTGTGTAATAGGCCCAGTAAACGGGCGCTGATCTAGCTGATCGGCGCTCGTTAAGAGGTATTACCGGGCCCCCATTGGCCAGAGTAATACCACCCTTAAAATGATTTGTCATCCGCATTTTTTTATGGATTTGCAGGCGTTAAGGCTGTTTCTTCCGCAAAAATTACAAATGCTCCCAGAAAATCTGTGCTGCAATTACAGTCCGTAATAGAGCGCAGTAGAGCGTCAGTAATTTTTGTGACAGCAATTTTTGCTGATTATGGATCGGTAAATTATGGATAGTGTGAAATCAATGGGCTCCAAATTTGTTTGTAGTTGCGGATTGGCAATTACGGACAAAATTGCGGAACACGTGTATGTAGCCTTAGAGGGGTACTACAGCTAAAATCTTTTTCTTTCAGATCAACTGGTTTTATAAAGTTATTTAGATTTGTAATTTACCTCTATTTAAAAATCTCCAGTCTTCCAGTACTTATCATCTGCTGTTTTCTTTCCAGTCTGAGACAGTGCTCTCTGCTGCCACCTCTGTCCATGTCAGGAACTGTCCAGAGCAGGAAAGATTTTCTATGGGGATTTGCTCCTGCTCTGGACAGTTCCTGACATGGACAGAGGTGGCAGCAGAGAGCACTGTGTCAGACTGGAAAGAATACACCACTTCCTGCAGGACATAAAGCAGCTGATAAGTACTGGAAGACTTGAGATTTTGAAATAGAAGTAAATTACAAATCTATATAAAATTTCTGAAATCAGTTGATTTGAAAGAAAATAATTTTCACTGGAGTACCCCTCTAAAGTCCTGAACACTTCTGCTAAAGGGAGCCAATAGGTGAATACTAATAGGCCTATCGAATAATCTGGATTATTGTACAACAATAGTAAATACAACTGGTGGTTTATGCTCCTTTTACACGGAACGATTATCGTTCGAATTTTCAAAATAACGATCGCATTTGAGCAATAATCGGCTCGTTTAAACATGGGAAATGATCAAGCGATGAACAATAAATCATTCATTGTGATCTTTCAACATGTTCTCAAATCGTCATTGGTCGTTCACTAAAAATTCGCAGATCGCTTCGTGTAAACAGTCTTTCAACGATTCACCCTGTGTGTGAGATGGGCTTAAGCGATCTTAAAACGATCGCAATAATGATTTTTTCAAACGATATATCGTTCAGTCTAAACACTGATCTTTATAAAAAAAACCACATTGTTACTTCGAAATCATTTATCATTCGACTGGGCGAATTATCGCTCCGTGGAAAAAGGACCATTAGACAGATCTGAACTACTGGATGGTGAATGAATTTTATGGAATTATAGACAACACCTATGATTAACTGTTCCAATGTAATAGACTATTCCGCACAATAGAAGGGTATGAAGAGATGGCTGTCAATCATTTATAGAAACCGCCGTAAGTCTGGCACCAGTGGTACATTTCCAGATGGCTTCAAGATTTCTTCCTGGCTGCTGGGAGTTCCCTAGCCAATGTTCATATCAACCTTACCAACATACTGACAAGCCTAATATGTAGAATGTAGGAGAAATCTGGCCACCAGGTGGAAGTGTGACATCTGTGACAGCTTCCATTTCTGCAGCCAGAACAGCGGAGATCCATACCATGGGACACACCTTCCGCGGGTCAGTAATATCACATTAATAAAGCCAAATTCAGCTGTCTGGCAGGTCTTCAGTAAAACAGGGATAGTCTTAAATGAAACGTATATCAAGCCACTGGCAAAGAATGCTTTCAAAGACAAAAGGCAAAAAAGAAAAAAAAAATTAAACCTTTTGTTAACATTTTAGCCTCTTTTTTTTGTCTCTGCAAAAAGGGCACAGCATGAAAATACAATGAGACAGAATCCCATGCAGACACTCAGCCACGGCTGGGGAAAAAAGAAGCCTTGTTCTCTAATTGCAGAGAATTCAGCAAAATGCTCTTCAGTCTAAAAAGGTCAACTGATTAAAATGAAACATACTTCACAGCTTTACTGCCGCTACCGTCACATGTAAGCTGCGCCGTGCACTCCACACACCCGGTGAGCAGCGGCTGCTCCCGCCAGGATTCCACCAGTAGCGTTAATATCAAAACTCAGCACACGCATTAAAAGAAAAACATCTGCAACAAAGCATTAAAAATAGGTTACACGGGCTGTACAGGATTGGAAAGAAATAGATCCTCTCTTTCCACAAACCGCACTACTCTTGTCTATGGGCTCCATCTGGCTTGCAGTATGGCTGCATTTACTTTACTCAGGCAATACGAGATAGACACAATAACATTAAAGTGTCACTGACGTTTACATTTTTTTTTTGCAGATTTGTCTGTGTAAAGTCACCCTAACACATGTTTTCTGTTTTGGTTGGTGAACTCCCATGTTTCTTATTGAGTTCACCAATAAAACATTGTGCAAACACAGTCATATATAGCTGGGAGTTTGTGGATCACTATTTGGATCCATCACACGGTGCCTTGTGTCAAACAAAATAACAGGGTGCAAATATGAACACGGCCTAAATGGAAGTCACAGAACTCCATTCATATAGGTGAATAGGACACTTCGGATGCATTATTTTGTGCACTTTAACATAGGCCATGATTCTACTGAGCCTAAATTTACATCATAGTACCTTAAGCTAATGGCGACAGAAACACAAGGTGCTTTAAGCGTCAATTTTACAATACAGATATGAAAATGTAGACATACCATGGTCATCTAAAAGCAGTATTGGCTATAGCCACATCTAGGTTTTGCCACATTCCTTTGTTAGAAAAAAAAATTGCGCACCAAGCAGCATTATCTTTTCCCCCCATAAAAACAACAGACACCTTTGTGAAACCCAACAGGGGTCAATAAGGTCCATCAGTCACCTCCGCTATAGAGATGAGTGAATCGGGCAGAGGATCGGGTACGTAGGAACCTGAACCATCCGGCATTTGAATCCCCCTGTCTTCCCGTTCTGTGGGGAAGATGGAGATAGCACGAGTCCTGGCTGGAGAACAGAAATACAGCCTTGGCTCATGGAAAGGGAAGAATGCGGGATTAAAATGCTGGTTCAGGTTTGTACGAACCCAAACCTCGGCCCGATTCGCTCATCTATACTCCAGTATCCATGGCGCACCCGATTTGGCACTGTCTTGTGGTTTCCATTAATAAGGAAAACAAGACTGTAGATGTGAACAAAGCCTAACTAGTACTCTATTATAAGGCCCATACCTTTCTGCTAGTGGAAATGCATAATGACAGGTGACATTTCTAGATTAAATAAAAAGAAGAAGAAAAAAAAAAAAGGAATATGCAGAATATGCAGGGCTCATAGTAGAAAAATACGCTGTGGCAGATTTGTGTGTCACCTAGCAAACAGAAGAGCTGAATTTGACAGGTTTCCCTGTAGCACATTATATATCTGTGTGGCAACATGCATCTGGTGCATTAATTAAAAGTCCGGCTCCTATGAATCTACCAGGAAGCTTTCATTTTACAGCATATCATTTTTAAGTGACTTTGTGGCTCTCGGAGTCTGCCAGAACACAACACTGTGCTATAAAACTGCTACACCTCAGCTCCCAAGGACATTAAATCCTTGTAAAAGTGCCTGCATTTTAAGCAGCCAATATTTCAGTGTGCCAGGCTCTCCTTCCCCCGGGAGAGGATTTAAATGATGGGAAGAGGTAAAATGCATAAACCAAACATAGTTATCGCATTATATTTTGGGAGGTGATTGGGATGTTTTAAACATGGAATGGAAAAATTCAGCAGCATAAAATGTAAAACAGCATGAAGAGCAGAGTCTGTCCTGCCTTGTGGCTTGGCTAGAGCACCAAGCTGTTCTCCATAGAGAAGGGGCCATTTTTAGTCCTTGACAACATATAAGCAGGATAAACAGATTTTTCCCCATAGAATATATAGTTTAAATGTTGTTGTCAAAGCCATGAAATTATAATTGGCTTATGAAGCTATAAAACAACAAAAGGAGTAACACTCTCCCTACCAACACTTCCCAGATCCCCTGCCCAATTCTGTTTACAAGGCTCCAGCAAAGGCAATGACTGGCTGTAGCGGTCATGTGCTGAGGCCCCCCCACTCTGGCCTGTGATGGTGACAGCAGTCAGATATTGTGATGACACAATAGCACTGGAGTTGGGTGACCAGAACCTGGAATGGCACATGGAAAGGGGAGGAGGGAGGAGGATGGGTAAGGTGAGGTGAGTATTACTTATAATTAACATCATCAAGGAGCTAGCAATCCCTTTCATCTAAAATATGGCCACGGGACCATCAGAGACCTCTTATATTGACCCTACTACCAGCTCAAAGTAAACAGATGGCAGCATGGCACAGTGTGTATGGCAACACACAGCATAAGACACAATATAGCAAGTAAATAACTTTAAATAGAATTAAATGTGGAGCACCCATTTTGCCTAGATCAGTGTATGCCCTAGTAACCAGTGAATAACCATTGCTAGCTTACATACTTGCAACAAGACATTGTGGAGCCTCTGCAATGCCAACAATTTACAAGGATTACTCATTTACAACATTGTACCCCAAATAAAATTACATTTGTTTGAACATATACACAAAAATATCATGACAAAAAACGTCTACCATGACAATTTGCGGTTTATAATATTTGAAATCATTGCCAATTTTTACCTCATAAGGATTAAAAGAATACACATAGTAACCCGGACTTTCATGTTGACAGGAAAAAAAAAAAGGCATAGAGACAACTTCAGGCTAGGTTCACACTATGTAATAACTAAAATAAAGGGCGGTGTTTGTACGACTGCCATTGATTATGAAAGACGGCCGTCATTTTTACATAGTGTGAACCTAGCCTCATACTGTGCTCTACAGATTCATGTAAAATGGAGCAGTCAGGACAAACCCGCCCAAGACCTTCTGTTAACTCTAAGCTTCCTATTCACAGTATTCTCAGCTTTTTCTTGTAATGATACAAGCATCACATACCACAGCAATGAGCACACACAGAGTACAGAACGTGCACGTCCATTAAAAGCCTTTCTGCACCATCACAAATTAGCTATTTCCCGCAAAAGTCCAGTCTGCCAGGAGTTCAGAGAGAACAGGATTTACTCTGTGTGTTCTCCAGCAATGTATAATATCTGACATGCCATCCCCCATCATGTAGGAACTACAACAGAGTGATTTTTTTGGTATAAACAAAACAAAACATAAAACTGGTCCATCAGTAGTTTGTTGGCCAAGCTGTGGCGTGAACTGTGACATCCTTTCTAGTGCTAAATGGGTTACGATATGGGTCTCCAAACTGCGGCCCTCCATTTGTCGCAAAACTACAACTCCCAGCTAAAGCTTTGGATTTGGCTGTCGAGGCATGATGGGAAATGTAGTATTGCAACAGCCGGAGAGCCGCAGTTTGGAGACCCATGGGTTAAGATATTACTAGGTTGGGTTTGCACCTAGTATTTTGGTCAGGAGTGGAAGTGACACTAAGGAAAAAAAAAATGTGCACCCTTTTCTGTGTTTTGGACCCACTCTCCTGCTTTTGCCTAAAAATACAACATATAAGTCCACCCTTTAGCACTTCTGTTATAGTGTGCATATAAAAGGGGTATCCGGGCGTCTGCGCCATGCCAAGCAGCCACTTAAGAGTTGTGGACACCAAAAATTAACTTGAAAGATTACAAAACACAAAAAAATTCTTATAACATTTAAAAAACCCAAAGTGTTAAAAACTGCTTAAAAATAGAATACGCCTGGAAGGTAGAAAATAACACTTGTAGCTAGCTGACACATGTAATAAATAGGCGCACGTTGCTATAGATCTATTTCTTAATAAGCATTTTCTTAGCCCTTCAAGTGGAGCCGGTCTCTCAAAGACTTAAAGGTCTTAAAGGAAGGCTGGAGAAAGATGATCACCCGCATGCCAGACCTGTCAGTAAATCAAGGCCGGAGTTATTGCTTGTGACAGGTGAACTGTAAGCTGCTAATTATTCCTTGCTGGGTAATCTGCACAGGAGAGGGGATATAAAGGGATTAGCAGTGCTGGCTAAAAGAGGATCAGTTTAACCCCTCAAAAGCCAAAGGGCAGTTAACCAGCCACATTTCATGCAGTTTCCGGCAGGACTAAAAGCAAAGAGCGGGGCACGTTTAGCATTATGTATGGCTGGCTGCGACCTAGTAGAGTGTAAGCGACATATTCCTTTATACAGAAGCTTCTCCTCTGCGGTAAACTCGAAATTTGTTGAAAAATACATGACTGACGCAAAATGGCGTTCACAGGACATGTGGGGCTATTTAAGACAAGACCAAAGCTGTCCCTGTTTCCCACAGAAAGCATGACTGTAACACTAGGAACATTCCCCCATACAGATAACCCGGGTTAATCATTAACATCCTCAGAGATAACAATGAGTTATTTTATATGGCTTGGAAAGATAAGACTGTACATGTAAAGAGCAGGATATGTGAGGGCTGGCAGCATAAAGACCATGGGTACAGCTATAAAACCCACAGTCCAGCTCTTATCATAGGTTGGTCACATGACACCTATAAGCTATCTATATCGGCCTGTATTATGTACATATATTTACGATGCATGATAATGCAGCTATGACTATTTTTCTACGTGTTGGAATACGAGCCTTTAAGAGCGTAAAATGCTCCCCCGCAAAAGCAAAGATGCCAGTTCTTGTGCGGATTAATGGACAGATCACTTCTGTTCACCCAGGCAATGATTCAGCTCAAGATGAAGACCCTGGCAGCCTGAGAACAGCACTGCAGGGGTTAATAGAAGCAATCTGTTGTACTAGCATCCTGTTTCATATAGAATATGTATGCAGCTGGCCATGGAGACCAATTGTCCTAAAGATTATTCTTCACGTTTTGTTATAAAATAGAACATGTTATGTGTATTTTATATATAGACGCTTGCTGGGACCAGGGTCAAGTATAGTTTACAGCATGAGGGCTATGTCGTGCCATGGAAAGAGGTAATAATCAGATTTGCAGACTATTCAGTGGCCGGGCATTGAAGGATAAATTAGGTTTACATCCCCTTTCACCAATATGGGGCTTGCAAGTAAATAAGATTCCAGGAGAGGTAAGAATATAACAGCTTACATACCACAACGGCTATGTAATGCTCCTATGCGGGAGACATGGGGGGATTGGATTTCAGGCTCATGTAGTGGTATAAAATTTGTGCTCATGCAGCTCTTGAGCAGGAAGGTGAGAGGTGTCCCTGTATTTGATATCTATCAGCACTCACTGGCAGCAGGCTGCACAAAAGCCATGAAAAGGATGAAAATAATCACTGAAAACTACAAGTACATTCTCCACCGCTGTGGGCGGACATGCAGAACAGGACGACACTTTGTTTATAAAAATCTGACAACTGCGGATTACGGTTTTGCACTAGCAAGGGTTAAGTCAGCAGACAATGTGCCAAAACAGTGCTGCTCTCTTCATCTGGAGTGATGACACCAGGGCGGCTTCACTTCTGCCAACCCACTAACCCCCTGGCACGCAGCCAGGGAGTGTCTGGTCGGTCAACAGGATCATATTAAATTAGTAACATCCCTCAGGCTTTTCTTCTTTTTTTTTTTTTTTGCAACTTCAAGAAATAAGACGGTATAAACAAATTGTCCGCCTAGAAGCTGCGTGATGATGGCACGTCCAAAGTCTCTGGTATCCGCTAGCAACTCCCTCTCCACATACACGTCCATTCATTGATATACGGTCATATTGCTAATCTATAGGGCATCCTGGACGGTCACGTAGACAATACACCTAGATGCTGTGTTTTTTCTTTTTCGATCAGATGGAAAACTCTAGTTTAGAACATGACATTAGGTATGGAGTCCAGGTAGGAGGGATTAGGAGGCGATACATAGAAGCATGGGTGACATTACATATGCTCAGGCTGGGGCTGACCCTTTATGTCAAATGCAATTTTACCTGTAATCCCTGCGCACACAGTCTACTAATGGAGAATTAGCAGCAGCTGTATGGAGCAGCAATCTCTAGCAATGTGGGGGTCCCCTTCAGGGATAAAGGAGGAGGAGAGGCTCAAGGGCAGGGAACCTTGGCTCTCCAGCTGTTGCTAAACTACAACTCCCATCATGCCTGGACAGCCTTCGGCTGTCCAGGCATGATGGGAGTTGTAGTTTTGCATCAGCTGTAGAGCCAAGGTTCCCTGCCCCCTGCTCAAGGGCATTACCGATCTGCTGTATAATGCAGTAAACTTCTGATCCTCCTAGCATCAGGCACAGTGCACACATCTATACAGACAGAATGGCGCACACAGGTAGCAATATTAGCGACAATTCCCCAAACAAAGTTGTTGCAGCAGGTTTGGTCGGTGTACACACAGGTGTCTGCTTACCCGGAGATCACAGGCGGCTGCTATAATCCACAACAAGGAGATCCACGGGCGGAAAAAGGGTAAATCCCAGAGCATAAATCCCCACGAGAAAAATCCCCACGCAGCCAGGCGTGTACATCCAACACTCACTCTCTCCCTAGAGCAGATCCCCGGCCGGGAGGGGAGCACCGGGCGAGGAACGAGCTCTCCTCCCAGGACTTCCAGCAAATCCACGCGTGTACATATCCCACAGGGCAGCGAGCGAGCCGCGGTCTACAGGCGCACGCATCCGGCACGGCTCCGCACTCAGGTTAGGTGTTGGGGTCCATGGTTCCGGGCGGCTAGGGAGAAGAGGAGGAGAAGAGGAAGAAGAGAAGGAGGAGAAGAAGAGAAGAGACGGTTCCCGGGGATCGAGCACAGGCGAATGCGCTACGTGCCGCTCACTGCTCACAGCAGACTCCTCCAG
Organism: Dendropsophus ebraccatus; assembly: GCF_027789765.1. Taxonomy (NCBI): domain Eukaryota; kingdom Metazoa; phylum Chordata; class Amphibia; order Anura; family Hylidae; genus Dendropsophus; species Dendropsophus ebraccatus. The sequence goes on along the minus strand of NC_091456.1, from coordinate 19,911,236 downwards.
ACCCGAGCAGTCCAGCCCAGAGAACACGATTGCACTCTAGAGGCAGGCACGAGCAGTCTCACAGGCGGTGTGTGTGTGTGCTGGAGGAAGTTAACTGCTTGTGTGCCGGGAGGAAGTTAACTGCTTGTGTGCCGGGAGGCAGCCTCAGCTCTTCCATCTGTGCTGTATGATCGGAAAGGACGTGGTAAGCCACGGCACAGATCACACTGCTGCATTATAATGCACTTATTTTTATATATGTAAGAAGCAGAAGCCACAAAGGTGAGTGAGGGTCTCAGGAAGAGAGAGCAGAGGTTACCAGACCCCTGTAACTAATGGTGCTTTTACACGGAACGATTATCCTTCGAATTGTCGCAATAACGAACGCATTTGAGCGAAAATCGGCAAACGATCAAACGGCGAGCGATAAATCGTTCATTTTGATCTTTCAACAAGTTCTACAATCGTCGTTGGTTGTTCGCAATAAATTCGTAGATGGCTTCGTCTTTTAACGATTTACCCTATGTGTGAGATGGGCTTAAGCGATCTTAGAACGATCGCAACACCGATTTTTTTTTAAACGATCGATCGTTCTGTCTAAACGCTGATCGTTATAAAAAACACATTGTTACTTCAAAATCGCTAAACAATCGATTGGGCGAATTATCTCTCCGTGTAAAAGGACCATAATACAGGCAGCTTCTACCCCAATGGTCCTTTTACACGGAGCGATAATTCGCCCAATCAAACGATTAACCATTTCGAAGTAACTGGTTTTTTTTTTGTTTTTTTTTTTAAGATCAGCGTTTATACAAAGGCATAATTTGCCCAATCGATTGTTTAACTTTTAAAACAACGATTTTGGTTTTTATAACAATCAGCGTTTTGACTAATGGTCCTTTTACACGGAGCGCTAATTCGCCCAATCGATCGTTTAACGATTTTGAAGTAACGATGTGTTTTTTTTTTATAACAATCAGCGTTTAGACAGAACGATAGATCATTTAAAAAAAAAAGTTATTGCGATTGTTTTAAGATCGCTTAAGGGTCCGTTTACACAAAGATTATCTGACAGATTATCTGCCAAAGATTTGAAGCCAAAGCCAGAAACCGACTATTAACAGAAATCAGGTCATAAAGGAAAGCCTGAGATTTCTCCTCTTTTCAAATCCATTCCTGGCTTTGGCTTCAAATCTTTGGCAGATAATCTTTCTGTGTAAATGGACCCTAGCCTAATGGTGCGTTTACACAGAGAGATTTATCTGACAGATTTTAGAAGCCAAAGCCAGGAATGGATTTGAAAAGAGGCGAAATCTCAGTCTTTCCTTTCTGACCTGTTCCCTGTATGTAGTCTGCTCCTGGCTTTGGCTTCAAAAATCTGTCAGATAAATCTCTGTGTAAACGCACCTTAAGGCTAAATCGTTAAAAGACTGTTGACACGAAGCGATCTGCAATTTTTTTGCGAACGACCAACGACGATCGCTCGTCGTTTGATCGTCTGCTGTGTTTACACGAGCCAATTATCGCTCAAATGCGTTATCGCGAAAATTCAAACGATAATCGTTCCGTGTAAAAGCCCCATAATAAATAGTTAGAAAAACCGTAATAAAATTCGTAAAAAAAAAATCGTAATTGCTATTGTTTTTAAACCAATCTCACAATAAGGTGAATCTTTGAAAGACTGTTTACACGAAGCGATCTGCTAATTTTTAGAGAACGACGATTTGAGAACATGTTGAATGATCAAAATGAACGATTTCTCGGTCCTTGCTTAATCGTTCACTATGTTTACTTGCAACGATTATCGCTCAAATGAGATCGTTATTGCAAAAATTCGACCGATAATCGCTCTGTGTAAACGCAGCTTTAGATACGATCGTTACTACGATGGTTATCGTGATAGTTACTATGACCGTTTATTTCCTCTGATCCCAGCAAAACAATGAACAATGTGCAATTACACCGAACGATTAGTGAAAAAATGCAGAACTTGAGCGAACGAATGTGGAATTACAGCGAACGATTAGCGATAATTTTAGGTTCAGATCTAAATCAACGATCAATGGCACAAGAGCGATTTTTCGATCGTTGCCTGCAATTACACAGAACGATTGTCATTTAAATTCAAGTGATATAACGATTTTTCGCACGATAATCGTCCCGTGTAATAGGGCCCTAATACAGGCAGGTTCTACCCTAATGGTCCTTTTACATGGAGCGATAATTCGCCCAATCGAACGATTAACGATTTTGAAGTTACAATGATTTTTTTTTATAACAATATATTGTTTGAAAAAATTGTTATTGCGATCGTTTTAAGATTGCTTAAGCCCATCTCACACATAGGGTGAATCTGTGAGAGACTGTTTACACGAAGCAATCTGCAAATTTTCAGTAAACGACCAACAACGATTTGAGAACATGTTGAAAGATCACGACTAGAGATGAGCGAACCGGGTTCGGGTCCATCCGAACCTGAACGTTCGGCATTTGATTAGCTGGGGCTGCTGAACTTGGATAAAGCTCTAAGGTTGTCTGGAAAACATGGATACAGCCAATGACTATATCCATGTTTTCCACATAGCCTTAGGGCTTTATCCAACTTCAGCAGCCACCGCTAATCAAATGCCGAAAGTTCGGGTTCGGATGGACTCGAGCATGCTCGAGGTTCGCTCATCTTTAATCACAAATGATTTATCGTTCGTCGCTTGATTGTTCGCTGTGTTTACACGAGCCGGTTATTGCTCAAAGGCGATCGTTATTGCTAAAATTTGAATGATAATTGGTAAAAGGACCATTAGGGTCCTATTCACAGGTGTCAAACTAAGGTCCCTCTAGCTGTTATAAGACCAACTCCCATCATCCCGGGACAGCTAAAGCTTTGACATCCGAGCAATTCTTTGTTGTCTCTGACAAACGATCACAGACTGAAATCCTTCACCATAATACACAGGACGATTGCCGTTTGTTACGATCCTCCATACACTGTAGCATGAACAAAACATATGAAGGATGTGTACATACACTGGAAGATTTGTGAACAATTAACAATGATTTTATGGTCAGCTCAAATGATACGATCAACGACATAGGAAAAAATTTTCAAAAGTTGTTTGCTCCAAATGCACGAAAAGATCATCACTTAAATCATCATTTATTTCCCCTCCCCCCGGACTCCTCCTTTGAGGGTGTGTTCACACTACAGATCCACGCAGAGAACTTCTCACGGATTCCGCCACTTGCCCCCACTTGAATTTCCATCCGTCCCATAGACTCCATTCTATGCTTACGCCAATACTTTGTTCGGATGGCCGAATCTGCCTGAGCACAGAATGGAGTCTATGGGACAGAGGAGATTCAATCGGGAGCGAGCGGCGGAATCCGCTGGAAGTTCGTAGTGTAAACATACCCTTAATGAAGAAGAGGCCACAGCTGCAATTCAACCTGAAATTTACAGATTTTTTTTTAGGCTACATTGCTGGCCCAGGTTAGGCCTTGTGAGCATTTTGGTCAACAACACAGTGAAAAAATTCCACGACAAAAGCTTCCCCCCCAATACTCTATCAAAAGCCATAATACACAGGTATTCTCCCTTTTGCTTCTAGGGTTGCATATAGTCCCCCACTGAGGTATACAAAGTGTGCAACTGTGCTATCCTCACCCGCCTGGGCTATCTTCTGTATGCAGATAAGGATCAGGCGACCTTATGGGTTATCAAGGTTTGTACTGAGGCAACAATTAGTTCTGCAGATGGTGGTTTTCCCCTTCTAATCTTTATCTGCAGATCTGTACTTTATCACCACACTTGTACAGCTCCAAGCACGCCTGGAAAGCTACAGGTCTGCATGCTTTGAGAGAGGACATGTAATGTATTATTGTAGAAGATATTGCTACTTTTCACAAAAATGCTACAGTTTTGCCACTTGCTGGCGTGCGGGATGATAAATACCCTCCCTATGAGGTTATGAAAACTTTTAACAATCCCGGCACAACACCATATGCAACCACCAAGCCTGTATCAGACACAGCATACGGCCAACCTTGTACATTGTGGTATCACTGACACTGCACACCTCAACCTTTTCCAACTGAGCACCATTCAACCCAATTCCTTGCAGAGTCGGTGGACAAACATTATCGAGGGTTATCCAGTGATACAAAAACATGGCCACTTTTCCCCCTCTCTTGTCTCCAGTTTGGGTGGGGTTTTGAAACTCAGCTCACTGAAGTAAATGGAGCTTAATTGCAAACCGCACCCGAACTGGAGTCAGCAGTAGGGGGAAAAGTGGCCATGTTTTTGTAGCGCTGGATAACCCTTTTAATTGCAAACCACACCTGAACTGGAGACAAGAGAGGGGGAAGAGTGGCCATATTTTTGTAGCGCTGGATAACCCCTTTTGTAGCCATTTTTTGTGGTGCTAGATAACCCCTTTAACAGGCCTCTTTCTTGATCCCCTCCTCCCTACACACATGTATGCTCAACTCCGACAAACATGCATGCGTTCTGACTAGAGATGAGCGAACCAGGTTCGGGTTCGAGTCCATCCAAACCCGAACGTTCGGTATATGATAAGCTGGGGCTGCTGAACTTGGCTATAGCTCTAAGGTTGTCTGGAAAACATGGATACAGCCAATGACTATATCCATGATTTCCACATAGCCTTAGGGCTTTATCCAACTTTAGCAGCCACCGCTAATCAAATGCCGAAAGTTCGGGTTCGGATGGACTCGAGCATGCTCCAGGTTCGCTCATCTCTAGTTCTGACCTAAAACAGACTACTGCTCCCCTAGATATATATATATTAAAAAAAAATGGGTAGTTAAAGGGGTTATTGAGGATTAAAAAAAACTTACAGCTACTCTATTGTAAAAGCAGCACAAGACCTGTCTGCAGCCTGTGTGGTATTACAATTCAGCTCCATTCATTTCAATGAAACTGAGCTGCAAAACCCCGCACCCAAACTGAGGACAAGAGAGGCACTGTTCCTGGAGAGAGTGGCCATGTTTTTATAAGTTTTGATAACCCCTTTAAAATCCAATTTGCCTCATTCTTCTCTCCCCTGACATCTGTGTCGAGAGAGAGTTGGGAGGCAGAGATGGGCACAACTCGAGTTTGACCGTTCAGCATTTGAATAATAGTGGCTGAAGAAGTTGGATGCAGCCCTAGGGAGTCTGTGAAAACATGGATACAGCCACCTAGGGTCTGCTCATAACTATTGGGAGGCCCCATACAAGTTAGATAGTTGGCTGTTTCCACCATAATCTGCTGATTTAACCAGTGCATATCTAATATGTATGGCAATGTACATATTTTCAATCACTTTTACAATTGGTCCAATGCTTCTACGATGATTCAATGGAAAAAGTATGACTGCACAGCTGCTCTTTTTTTTCATGTATTGGCTCAAAGATAAACATGGATTGAAAAGGTGTATAGAGCCTGGAAGCTAATTTTAGGTTTATGCTTCCCAATCTAAGGACAAAGACCTCACTGCACACAACGTAACTTCGGTAGTAATCACGGCCGTTGTTTAAAATCGGCAACAATGGCTGTGATTACTACGGAACTTACATTGTGCTGCAGGCTGAGGGAATCACGGCCAGAGTGTATACACTCCGTCCGGGATCCCTAGCGGCGCTGCAAGAAACTGACTATTCAATGGCATAGCGGCCGCAGAGAACCTAGCAGTGCACACAATGGAGCGTGTGGCTCCGGCCGCACGCTCCATTGTGTGCAGTGGTGAATTCAGATGCGCCCATATCCGAATTCAGTGGCAGTACGGGATGATCCTCTCTGACAACGGCCATTTCATTCCAAGAGAGATTTATCTAAAACATTTTTAAAGCCAAAGCCAGGAGAGAACGGGGGTGGGCGATCGGCAGAATTCATGGGGAGTCCTCTGCAAGAATTTCCGTAGTGTGCACATACCCTAAAGGCACCATAAGTACAGCATATTCACACTTTCCCACCTGTTGCTGACTCGTCTCCTTCTGTCTATACACCGTGGGGGAGATTTATCAAACATGGTGTAAAGTGAAACTGGCTCAGTTGCCCCTAGCAACCAATCAGATTCCACCTTTCATTTTCCAAAGCGTCTGTGAGGAATGAGAGGTGGAATCTGATTGGTTGCTAGGGGCAACTGAGCCAGTTTCACTTTACACCAGGTTTGATAAATCTCCCAGAGTATGTATGCAGCAGCACAAGAATATCCAGGACTACCATATTCACAGTAGGTAAATACAGATTTTATAAAAAAAAAAATAGTTGCATAAAAGTAGTATATTGTTAAAATCAGGATCTCAGTCACTGGTTTATGGTGTCCTCAGATAGGGCAGCATAAACCTAGTAACAGATTCCCTTTAAAGACTGCAACCTGTTATCTGGCAGATGTTGCATTGAAGCCTTGGCATTGTAGTCTGTATAGATGCCTAAAGCAATTTATATTCTTGGAGTAAGGTTTCATGTTCCCGGAAAAATGGTCAAATCTGGCAATAAATTCTGCAATATAACTATACTGTGGATCTGAAAATCCCCAGCATGCACTGCATTTCATGCAAATTATTTTGCCCCTCTAAACTTTGTTGCACCAAATCCACCATGTTTGAACATGGCAAAGGCTGGTTTCATACTAGCTTAACATTTTACAAAAACTCTCCCAGCCAGATGTTAGTTGTGAGTCAATAGAATTATATGAGCTGCCATATTTACTTGGTAGTTTTCTCTCTTCTCTGGTGTGTTGTTTTTCTTTGCGTTGTGGCAGTTTATCCAGAACACAGCATGCTTAGGACCAGTTCACACTAAGGAATCTGCGCTGAGTTTCAGCAGTGATTCCTCACAAAAATTTTTGCCCAAAAATATAGTGCAGATCCAAATTCCATTGAGTTAAATGGAATTTGCGCTCTGCAGTTCTCACATCCAATCCATTTTCCGCCAGTAGAATTGACATGTCAATTCTTCTGGTGGAATCCCATTGTAATGAATTGAGCAGTGAGTTTCTGCTCTGAAATTTTTCAGTGCAGATTCCGCACGGAATGCTCGCGGAAATTCAGAGTGGAATTGGAAAAAAATGAATGAATTTGAATTAATGAAAAATGAATTTGCACGGAATTCTGCCAGAGGTGATTCCGGGTAAAACACTTTCCTCGCCGATTCCTCAGTGTTAACTGGCTTTAGGGTTTGGAGTAGTTTTCAGCAAACTATGGCTTTTCTCTTTCATAGAGTTAAATTGAGTTTGCTTTTTTTAATAATGCCAAAAGGCAAAAAAAAAAAAAAAAAAAAAAGCCATTCACACCTACAGTAAAAAATAACAAAATAATCTTTGACACTTTTCTGGCATTTTTGGGCACCCTAAGGCCTCTTTCACACACCTTTTCTTGTGAGTTTTTTTTTTCTTTGAAGATGTGATTCAAGTTTTTATTACGAAGAATGTAGGGAAAAAAATGGCACAAAAGCACCACACGTGTGTGCAACCTCTGGAAGTCTATAGAAGGGAAAATGGTTGACAACACGCTAAGAGGTTACCTATAAGAAATTGTTTCCTATGATGCTCCATGGATAAGCATTGTTGCTGAAACAATGTTCTATACACATATAGAGCTCCAGAAATAATAAAAAATATACACTACCAAGCTGTTATACCACCTGAAAAAAGTAACAGCAGAGAGTCTGGCAATGTTATGTGTGCGTACATCTAAAGCAGAGTATATGTTACTCACACCATACACTGTATATGTACATGCATAAGAAAGGGACAAAACAAAGATTGATCCTCAGTACTTCTTACATGTCATACTGTAATAATGAATCTACACCCCTCCATCCTCCTTTACACACTACAGAAAGGGAAAAAAAATCTAATAAAACAAGAACACAAAGAAGCGTGCTCGGCTTTGTTCTCTAGAACATTCCTCCGCAGCACACGCTGCATTTAAACACTGTCAGTTGCCTGCGGGCATCCCGGGCTGTGTCTCCAATTAAAGGGAACAAGGATCTGGGAGGGCGCTGCCTCCAGTTTGATTGCTTTTGCCTGGGGCAGCAAAATCCTTCTAAATAACAGCAGTATGTATGGATCCTGGGGAATCAAATCATGCCATTGTCTCTTGAATGCATTAACTGTGGCCTTTCTCGCCTGTCATTTCACAGCATCAGTGTTCATTTGTGTTTTTGTGCTACTGGGTGCCTGGGAAGATATGTCAGCCTTAACTCCTTCATATCTCTTACAGTGGAGAGATACTGTGACAAACAATGCAAATGTGCTGGAATTTTTCAAACCACAAAGGGTGTATATACTCATAGTGAGACTGATGTAAAAATACCAACACGGGTTCTAGGAAAGGCAAATTTTCAGTCCTTTTAAGTGATGACATTTTCACAGTTTGAAGCCATTAATAACTGCATTATACTGATGGTCCAAAATCTTTGCCAATTCCATCCTTACCACAGAAGAAAATCATATGCGTGAAATGAAATTTAGAGAATAAGACACTGGTGTTACATAGATACACCTCTGAAGACTGCTACACAGTTTTCCAGGGCTGTTACACCTTATTGCACTTGCTATAAGGGTAAATTCACATGGACGGATCCGCAGCGGATTTAAAGATGCAAATTCACAACAAAATCTGCTGCAGATCCTATGCCGATGACTTTCAATGAGAATACATACTCGCAGCGGGATTTACATCCCGCTGGGAGTATGTATATGACGGCGCCATTAACCTGTCACCGACCGGAGCATACTGTACCTTCTCCACCCTCTGGCTTGCTTCAGGGGCTTCTCGCGTCTTCACGTCCCGTTCAGCCAATCCGCACTGATTGGCTGAGCGGGACATGAAGCCGAGAACCCCCGAAGCAAGCCGGAGCAGGTAAAGTACGCTACGGTCGGTGGGGCTGCAACTTCGCACCGTAAAATCCACTGCGGATCCGTCAGATAGCTGCTTTTAATCCAAGATCTGTCCTGGAGTCCGTTCGGCAGGTGATGCAGTTATTGTTGTAAAAAACAACTTTTAAACTTGCAGTCCTGTGTCAAATTGGTGCGGCCTAGAGTACCCATGCCCTTGGACTGCGACACCCCTCCTTCCCTCCTCATCACTAGGAATGCCCCCGTGGAGAATTTTTACTGTCCATCACCTGTTGTTTATTAGGATGATACCTGCATCACCTGCCGAACAGACCCCAGGACAGATATTAGATTTAAAGCAGCTATCTGCGAGAGTCTGCGAGCCGCGAAATCCGCAACGTTTTTTTCCATCGGGATTACGTAGTATTTTGATGCAATATACACATGTAATACACCTTCAAACTAGAGAGGCTTGAGTATGATTGTTTGGCCTATGGCTATAGGTCTCCCCAGCACTGCATCCAACCTATTCTACCACCGGTATTTCAAATGCTGAATGATTGTATTCGAGCATGCTAGAGTTGCGCTCATGTCTACTTCGCACCAAAACTCACTTATTTTAATTGGAAATATGTGCCGTTGTTTACATGTCCATTCTTTGTGTGTAAGTCAAGCATATTATACCTCCAGTGCTTCCAATGAACTCAATAGAAGCATTCAAAACATTGCTAATACACGTGAAATACACACAAATGTCTCTTCTAGCCCTGCACTACACATAATCCACTATAGTGCTCCTTTAACAAATTATAATTGACAATCTGCTCACCAGGTAACAAATTTACCTGTCTAAAATATAGCCTTTTGAAATTTGCAATCATTTAAAGGGGCTATTCAGGCTTAGAAAAACATGGCCTATATCTTCTTGATACAGCACCACTCTTGTCCTCATTTTGGGTAAGGTTTTGCAGGTCAGTTCCAATTGCAATACCACACACAACCTGGATACAGATGTGGTGCTGTTTGCAAAAGTAAAGGCTCTTTTGCACAGGCCAATTATAGCTAATGAATACCCCTGATAATCGGTCCATGTAAGGGTCCATTTACACAGAAAGATTATCTGACAGATTATCTGCCAAAGTTTTGAAGCCAAAGCCAGGAGTGGATTTGAAAAGAGGAGAAATCTCAGGCTTTCCTTAATGACCTGATCTCTGTTTATAGTCTGTTCCTGGCTTTGGCTTCAAATCTTTGGCAGAAAATCTGTCAGATAATCTTTCTGTGTAAATGGACCCTTAAAGGGCCAGCAATCAAAATGTGCTCGCTCATCAGCTGATCTGTTAAGTGGCCGGTAAAATTATTGTTATTGGCCTCTGTCTAAATGGGATGTGCGTCACATAATGGTGCATTTAAATGGCTGCGATCGTGTAGCCTGATCCTGCCCTATAAAGCCACTGCAAATGATTGACCATCTCACACATCAGGCCCTAAGTAGCTATGTTTTTTCTAATCTGGGATAACCCCTTAACACAAGGACAAAAATCATAAAACTCCCAAATAGGAAACATATCAAGATTCACCATATCTGTACTCGTTACTTCTGAAGTCACATTAGACTGTTGCTAAATACCACCAGAAAAATATATGGGGAAGAAAAGAAGGAAATCTCTACAGTAACACAGTGTGCACAGTCTACATTGTAATGTATGTTATTACCATCAGCAAACTTGTATGGTGGCTGCATAGTACTCTGTACCCATTAGGAATAGTCAGGCCTTAGGCATATCTATGTTTCCAGTATATACTGTGTGTGTACCCCTTTGAAGCCTTATATGTTCCCTGGGGCTTGCACGTCAGCAGCACTTCTCTCACTCTATCCATCAAATTTACACAAATCCCCTTGGTGGACTGCCTTCTAAATGTCTTTACCTGGTGCATTATCCCCGGGCTTAACAATCCAATATCAGTGCAGCCAAAGATAATTACTCTGCATTGATGATAAAACACCCTGAATCCTGGCAGCTGGGGTAATTTGCATCTTCCAGAGCTGAAGATCAATACAGTCAGCAAGAAGTGAAACCTGATTAGATGCTGGGAGCAAAAGAGGAGATAGAGGGGAAAGGATATTGCTTGCTAGGCTCGAGGGCTTGAATCCAGCAGTCAGAGAAACCTCAACGCTCTTCCAAGACACACAGCTACTTTACAAGAGAATTTTAACTACATATCTACCGACACTGAAAATATGCAGGAGGGTTTTTACTTTCTATTCTAATATTCTACTTTCCGCTTTTTCCTCTAAAAACAGTTTCACCGATTACTATTAAAATACCAACAATGAAGATTTGCCACTAAGCAAGATTTGGAGTGTCATAAACATTTACATGGTTATGGCTGGGATTTATTATATACAGTACAATGTCATAAAAAAGGATTTCCTCCCACAAGGTAAAAAAAAAAAAAAAGGACACTAGCAGGATACAATTATGTACCATATGTGACACTGCTTTTTTTTTTCTTTCGCAAACCTGCAGTTGTTAGCAAAGACTTCAGAAGATAAGGATTTAGTGTGAGTTATTTCTGACAGCCTTAGGTCATGTTCACACACAGTGTAAACATCAGCTGTTGTTTGACCCGGCTGGGTCCAACTATGGCCGATGTCTGGGATGTTCATCCGGCCGATACTACAATATTGGCCGGATGAACGTCATTTTATTTGAATTGAAATGCAAACACATTCGCGAACTCCATTTAGCCATAGAGCACAATGTAAAGTACGGATGGGAGCCGTACTTTACATAGTGAGAACAGGCTGTTCTTTATGGCCTGTTCTTCACTGAATCAGTTATTTTGTGTGGCCGCATAGAACACCAGCTGTAGTGTATACAGCATGTATACACTACAGGTGTCTTTCTATACATTACAATGTAATCATAAACAGTGGCCTTTCCTGCAACAATGGACATTGCTAATTGTAAAAATACAGTGTGTGAACATGGCCTGAGGGCCCTATTCCACCGGACGATTATCGTTTGCATAATCGTTAACGATTAACGATCTCAAACGACCGCTATTGCGAAAGACCTGAAAACGTTCACTCATTTCCATGGAACGATAATCGTTACTTATGATCGTAATTGCAATCGTTTTTCTTCGCTATTGCAGTCGTATCTATTGCGAACAAACGAACAATTTCTTATTAAATGCGAACGATTTGCAAACGTTTTGCGAACGAGCAACGATAAAAATAGGTCCAGGTCTTATAAAGCGATCAACGATTTCTCGTTTGGTCGTTAATCATTAACTGCATTCCAACCAAACGATTATTGTTAAGATTTGAACGATTTAACGATAATCTGAACGATAATCGTCCGGTGGAATAGGGCCCTAAGGTCGGGTTCGCATGTTCTCTGCAAACTGTCTGTAGAACCAACGGTGTTCTGCAGAGTGGATCTCAGAGTTTCCCACATCAAGTGCTTGGCCCTGATTATACAAAGAGGCAGGCATACAGCACAGTGAGGTGCAGCAGTGCTAAGGCCCAAGGAGTGATAGACCCCACCTCCTTGACAATATTGACCGCCAGAATAAAGGCCTTGTAATATGAAACTAACAAAACAGACACAGGCAACAAAGTTATATTCTGAATACTTTTATTGCTATCTATCCAGCGATGCTGCCACCTCGAAAGACAGTCATTGGGTGACAGTGTTACTTTATGCCAAGTTCATACTGGGCATTCGGTATAGTTCAGAATGGCACTATTGTAGTGATGCTACTGCATGTACACACAATCATAGCAAGTGCAACATTTCTATTGTGTTCTGTGTAACTGTGTGCAGTATAAGCTATGTGTATACCCGGTACGCCACTTTCAGAATAACTTGTCCTTTCCAGCTGCCTGTGAAGAATGTTGCTGAGGATGACAAAGGATGCTAAAACGATAAATCGATCTCTGTCATGCTCTGTGATGATGAAGTCATTATGGAACATTTGAGTATCCCCCATACTCACACGTCAGGAATTGCTTCTTTTTTTTTTTCTTCTTTCAATAACTGCACCTCAATAACGACCAGAAAAAAAGCCTCAAACTTGACAAATTGTTCTTTAGGCTTTGGCATCTGTGATGATGCATCTTACGGTTAGCATAAGACGTTCTAAAACTGGCCTTAATGGTTGTCAAGTGTATGAGAGATAAAGACTTCAGTGTGGATACTAGAAACCATGTACAAGAAACCATGATTTAGTGTGGCCCATAGCACGCCATGTCCTGGAGGGGTCAGAGGTAAGATTACACGTGTTGTAGCACAGACTCTCCAGATATCTCTGTCTTGTTATTTTTACAAGCACGCCCTTTGGGAATTAATCCTGGAGAGCAAGGTCAGCAGAAGTTTGAAGTCGGCCAAAGGAGAGTTGTTCCTTGGGTCACATATGGAAATCACTAGAGTTATTTAAGCCACCCAAGGTTATTAATAAATCTTTCACTATTTCCTTAGCTAAATAACTGAAGGCCCTATCTCTCAGACACGTTTGGTCTGGATATGTTGTGAAACCAATTTTCTGTATCCTTCCTCCGCTAACCAGACAGGAAGGACAAACCTCTGGTGTTAACAATGGCAAAACTATAAATTCTAAGCATCCATATGGCTCTCATTTTGATGCCTGCTCTGTTTTACACACATCTGGAGAGGGCAGGGGCTCCACTGCACATAGGCCTTAGTTCTTTGGCCCTACAAATATTCAAAGTATAAGAACAAGAACTGGCTAGATATTGCTTACATGTCCTCTTCTTCTAAGGTCACTTTCACACATGCCAGTATTTCACATAAGTATTTATGGCCTTCCAATAAAAACACTCATTCTAGAAACTGATTCATTTTAACATGCAAATATAGCTTCATATATCCTTTACTGAACTGCATGTTATCTAAGCACATATCAGCATATTATAAGTATATATATATATATATATATATATATATATATATATATGTGTGTGTGTGTGTGTGTGTGTGTGTGTGTGTGTGTGTGTGAAAGCCACAGGTCTTGAAGCCCTATTACACAAAACAATTACAGGCCATACTCGGCAACTTTAAGTGATACTGTCACTTCCCTAATGGTGTGTTTACTCAGAGATTCATCTGACAGATTATTGAAGACAAAGTCAGGAACAGACCATAAACAGAGACCAGGTCATAAAGGAAAGATTGAAATATCTCCTCTTATCGAATCCATTCCTGACTTTGGCTTAAAATCTGTCAGATAAATCTGTCTGTGTGAACGCACCATTACTCTCACTTCATTTCATCAGTTAATAGTGTCACCTACACTGGGTTTCATGGCAGTTCGGCTTCATCTCCTGGCTGGCTGTGATTAAAGGGGTATTCTGGGAAAAGTTTCATTTTCCCCTATCCACAGGATATGGGAAAATTAGGAGATTGCAGGGGGTCCGACCCCTGAACTCCCCTGGTGATCTCTGGAATACCAATTTATGCCCCGCCTTGTTGGCATTGTCTACCGATGAAATTAAGTGATTTTAATGCAGGTTTTATACAGGTATATATTGAATTTACAGCATCTAAGCTTTAGTAGGATTCCTCTGTATATCAGGATTTTGCTTGAGGTTTTTCTATTGAACACTTTATGAATATTGCCAGATGATGCATTCTAGTTGTTCCCTAAAATGTAGGAATACTAGTAAATGTATTTACTAGTTTTATAACCATAAAAGTATAGTTCTTCCACCAGAAATCAGTACCGCATCTGTGTTAAATTTAGACATAAAGCAAATTTCACCCTTCACACTGACATGGTGAAAGCCAACAACACGTCCAAACCAGAACACCATGCCTTGAATTCCTATCTGAATTTCCTATTAGGTATGGGTAGGGTTTTGTAAACACCAACTATTTGTAATGTACAGAAACAATATCCAAGATTAACTTAAATTTTTTTTAAATTTTTTTTTATTTAGCTTATGGCCAAACTGGCACGGCCATAACCATACACTATAACCACACCTTAGTCCTATTTAGAGCTCCTAAGCACTTTGAAGTATGGATGCGTGTCGGCATCTAAAAACCCCTATTGAAAAGTGACATCTCAATAGATCCCTGAATGACACAAGCAGCAGAGGTTTAAGGCCAAAGCCTTTTTATTTGAATGTGTTTCATGCATTACAGCGCAGGTTCCAACCTGCTTTATTATTAATGCAATGTTATCGGCTTTGCCAAGAGTTGTGATATCAACATTCTCGTTACAATTATAGGTGAGGTGAAGACGCCGGGGAGAAGTGTTACCACAAGTGATAACAACACGTTTGAGGCTTTTTAGAGTTGTACCATCGTTCTAATTTATACAAAGTGATACCATCTTGTTTTCGCTTTACGCATATTCCTTTAAGCATGCTGCTGTATGTTAATAGCAGAAATATATTATCAATGTACAGAACACCCTTTAAAAAAGGCATGAGATTCCTAAATTCCCACTGGTATAATGTAGCTGGCTACGGCTCAGACTGGCATTGAAATCAACAAATGACAAGGTATGGTGCAATGTTTTATTGGCTATTCCATAATATAATAATACTGTACTGTACTCATGAATCCTTCATTATCTCTTTATGGCACTGTTTTCCTGATATAGAAGCTCCAAATTCCCTTCAATAACAGATTTTTTTTGAAAGATTACATGCTGGCTACATGCTGATTACATGCTTACTGCATACAAGCTAAACATTGAACTCCATGGCAATCCAGTATGCAGTATTCTTTTTAGCTCCCTCTAGTGACAGCCATAGCAAGCTAGCATGGTTTTATGCCCCAATAACATGAAAATACAGAAAACAATCTTTTCTTTCTATCTTTTCTCCCATGGACACTACTGTAGTTTGAGATAAAAAAAAACCTACAATTAATTTTATTCTACATGTAGAGGTTTCTCACAAGAATCAGTATACGTAGATGATTTTCAGTCTCCAATAAAAGGGGGTTTCCAAGAAAAACAGACTGGTCGGGGGGCTGATCAGGTGTTCAGCGCTTACACTACACAGTGAATGGAGTCAGCCTCAGTTCACTGTGTAGCAGTAGTAACTTGTAATTGCAGCACAGCTCCTATTCACTTGAATGGGACCTGAGCTGCAGTTACACATCACCACTGCTACACATTGAAAGGAGACTATTAGAGATGAGCGAACCTGGAGCATGCTCGAGTCTATCCGAACCCGATCGTTCGGCATTTGATTAGCGGTGGCTGCTGAAGTTGGATAAAGCCCTAAGGCTATGTGGAAAACATGGATATAGTCATTGGCTGTATCCATGTTTTCCACACAACCTTAGAGCTTTATTCAACTTCAGCAGCCCCAGCTAATCAAATACCAAACTATCGGGTTCGGATCGACTCGAGCATGCTCCAGGTTCGCTCATCTCTAGAGACTATTGTTTATCATTTAAAAATTCATGATAGTGATCAATATTTAACGATTATCTGCAATAGTAAATACAGCTAATGATTAAACAAGCAATAAATCGACAATCGTGGTCTTTCAACGTGTCCTAAAACAGTCGCTGAT
The DNA here is from genome assembly GCF_027789765.1 of Dendropsophus ebraccatus. NCBI lineage: Eukaryota > Metazoa > Chordata > Amphibia > Anura > Hylidae > Dendropsophus > Dendropsophus ebraccatus. The sequence goes on along the minus strand of NC_091456.1, from coordinate 19,894,856 downwards.
CGTTCGTTGATATTTAGCAGATCGATTTGTGTAAACAGCTGTTTGCAGATTCACCCTGGTGTGTGGGTTATCCTTTAATGGTATGAACTATCTGGAGAGCGATATTAAAGCGATCGAAATAACTTTTATTGGAGCGATTTATCTAATCATATTAACATCAATTGTTTCAAACACAAAACCATTTTTAAACGATCGCTTAAAGTGAATGTATCATCAGGCCCGAGCTGAAGCACTGGAGGCGGCTGACCCACCCCCAGTGGGAGGAAACCCACAACCCTTTATGACATAGCTCCATTAGAACCAATGGAGCCATATCATAGAGGGATGGGGGATTCCTCCCACTGGGGGTGGGTCAGCCCGCCTCCAGTGCTTCAGCCCAGGCCTGATGGTACATTCACTTTAAGTTATTTATCCATTTGTATAAAAGACCCATAACTCTGTTGACTCTGTAACGCAATTGCCAAACAGCTGATAGGCGTGGGTGCCAGATTTTTTTTTAATGTTTTTACCCTCCATAGGTGTCTATGGGGGAAAATGCTAACATTTTTGAGGTGAAATGGCTAAATGCATAACCTGCAAAGATTTAATACCTAGTTGGAGTCCATTCTAAACCACATATGCACAAACGTCCATACACACACATACATACAACATGCAAGGTTGTTATAAAACCAGAAAATATCAGAATATGAATTCATTGATTCCCATTCTGTAAGACAGCACAACCAGCTAAAGAGTATTGATAAAGATCCAAAGTACATATAACATAATAGGCTGAATTGGTGTAATCACATAAATATCAATTGCGATGTCTGGACTGCTCATAGCAGTCCAGACATATATGAAACTTTACTGGGAAAATTTAGTGGAAAAAAAAGAATCCCAATAGAGTAAGATTCCTTCAGTCCATGAGGAAATGATGTTATTTTTCAGTTAAGAACCTCTATAGGATTTGTAAATACAATCGTGACATTTGTGTTTATTGGCAGCAGAAAGAGCAGTTCTGTAAGCTATGTGAAAGCTCGCTCGGACACACAGGCTTTGGGCTTTCTGTGGATAAATGTGTATATGCGTTTCCTCCTGCTGAGGATTTGGCTCAGAAATAAAGCTGTGCATTTTATCTTACTTCCTTCAGGAAAACAATTACTTGTTTATAGCAGGTCTTGTGGAGGGAAAGGAGACAAGCAGTAAGATTTTAGGGGAAATGAGGTCAGGAAGGCATACGCTTTGATGTAGAAAAGCCTTCAACACATGTTATGGGCACAACCCTTCCTGTACTTCACCAGTATAGATCCATGTCTGTCTGTGCAAACCACAATATACACACACACACAATTATTTCAGTATATCTATGTGGGAATGTATAACGGCAATGCCGCTACCTTCTGTGTGCTGGGATCCATGTCAAGGTTTTATTGCACCAGTAAACTGCTATAGAACTGAGAACGCTATATGGGCAACAACTGAGTTGGACGTTTAAACTTCTTATAAGGCTCTAATATATAGCCACTGAAAAACTGCACCTTTTTTTTTTTTTTACAAAAAACTTTTACACCATAAAACTGGTGTGCGTTCTTTTGTAAATTCTATGTGCATTGTAGCTTTTTGACTATGAGGCTGCATAGAAAAAGTCCATGTTTACCTCTGTCAACCGCCAAAAGCTTCTACAATGGGCACATCTGCATTAGAACTGGACCTAGGTGCAGTATAAAGAGGTGGTGTTTTGGTGGCACAGGGGGACCTACATAATAGGCAGGTGGTTTCAATGTTATGGTAGATCATGTTTGTTTTTGCTTACCAGGTACAGTGCCATACAATAAGTTGTGGTTGTACATGGTAGTGCAGCTCAGCCCCATTATGCAGTGGATTAGTAAGAGGGGGTTTGGAATTATACCTCCCCCAATCAATTAGTGACGGCATACCTTAAAGGGAAACTCCGGATAAGAAAAACTTGTTTTTTATTAAAAATACATTAAAAGTTATATAGATGTGTCTATACAAAGTATTATCGTATCTGTGCGGTTCTTCCAAATTGGTAGCTGATAGAAATTCAGGAAGTGAAAATAAATGGCCTCTGTGCCAATCCAAATTGTCTCCTGTTCCCACTGCTCTCCCCCTTAGGAGACAAATCTTCCATGCCTCTGTCTCACATTGTGTGCGTTTGCTGAGCACAGGCTGATGATGCAGACAGGGGGCAGGGCGTGATGTCACAGTGATGTCCCCCAATCCCCTGAGTGATCCACCATCTCTGAATGGCTAGAAGCAGGTACAGCACTAATTTTACTGATTGTGATGGGTGGGGGACTGTGATGATCAGCTGAGGGAAAGCATTGCATTCTGGGAACTGCTCAACCAGAAAGGACAGAAACACAATAAAGAACAACCCCCCCCCCCCAAACAAATTGATTTTTGGTAGTTTCAAAACTGGGATAGACATAGACAGGTAGGTAATAATATATGCTTCTGCAGAAGTTTCATTTTTTTTAACCTCTACCTGAATTATTTTTTTAACCTCTACCTCTATCATGATTGTTATTATAATGGCAATCATAAGGCCATGTTATGGTCTAAAGTTGGCCATGAATTGTATGTAATGAAAAAATAAATAAATAAAGACCATTGACTGCCGACTATTGTCCATTTTTATTATTAGTAGAATGGAACATGCTGATTAAAGACTTACATCTGTGTAAAAGGCAATCTGGTCCCTGCCAAGGTGCAGTCTTTGGCATAATTAGCATTCATGACAAATGACAGACTGGCACCTGTGGGTATACTCTAGTGTCCAGTCTACATATTCTGCTTCAGCCCTGATCACAAAGCAAGACGTCAATGTGTGAGTTACTGGTAAGCTCTTCATGTGAGGGGTTACTGTTTACAATGGCAACTATTCAGTATACTGTTGTCTATAATTATTAGTTTATGGGCACTTCTATTCTAGACAATGTTCTGTATAGCAGGTCTCTTCTGACTGTAAAGGGTGAATGCTCCACCCCAGTTTATGCTTTCAGATCCCACTGCTCTTCTTGCTTTCAGACAAAGCCAACCCCGCCCGGCTGTGCTAATGAAGGAGATGGATTAATTTAACTGGCGGCCTTGGCTGACAGTGCTATTAATGATCTTCCCTGCCCTGCAGGCAGTAATAGGCCCCACTGGGACTTCCTGAAGATCACCAATTTGTATAGAGGATTTAGACATACTACACACATACACACACAAGATGAAGGGAAGAACCCTGGGGGTAGTGGTGAATGAAGGGAAGAAAGAAAAAAAAACAAGAAGCATTTACTGCTACCCATCAATCCTTGTGTCAAGTCAGTGACAGCTGTCAGCACTGTAGTTAAATAAGGACTATACACTTTACAGCAGCGCACTTGTTGCACATTCAGTAACAGCCTTTGACTCCCCATCCCTCTCACTGTGTGTCACAATATGGTGCCTTAGCAAAGACTGAGGAGATATTCTCCTTTAAAGCATTGTTTTTAAGAAAGGATATAGACTGCGCCAGAACATACCACTAGGTTTTTATGTCGGATTTTGTATAGTCCCAAACATTTCCAAAGGCGCTGCATTAAAGGGGTTAAACAACGCTACAAAAACATGGCCACTTTTGCCCCACTCTTGTCTCCAGTTCAGGTGCGGTTCCATTTACTTCAATGGAATGGAGATTCAAACCCCACCCAATCTGGAGACAAGAGTGGGGCAAAAGTGGCCATGTTTTTGTAGCGTTAGATAACCCCTTTAAGGCTGGATGATGGAGCTGTAATAAGGCCATGACACAAAAAGAACCCTTCCTTTGGCCAACAACTATATCCATATCCATGTTATCATGCAGCATGTAGGTTTACTGGTATAGTAAGAGAAGCTGCTGCCTCTCTTCTCCCGGGAGAACTAATGATGAAATCCACCATGCCTCATCAATGGACAAAAGTGGGTGGATGCATTGATTTTTATGTCTCTCATTCAGATATACAGAAAGAATTTCTGCAACAAATCTGCAGCATGTGAACATTCCCTTAGGCTTCCCTCAGACACGAATTCTGCAAAGAATATTTGGGATTGAAAAAACACCACAAAAACTTCATTAGCAGTTTCTGACGGACATCCTGTCAAAAATGTCTAAAAAAAGTATATGCTCCAATATTTTTTTTCCAGTAAGATCTTATAACAGAATCTATGATAGGACTGTTGGCGTCCATCATATAAGGAAGTTGTCCATGATAAATTGATAATTGTGTATCCTGCCAGTGATGCTTGGAAATGTCAGTAATGTATACTTACCTGTCTCCCTCCCCTGCACCTGCCGGATCTCAGACCACCCATTCTCCACCGCTGTCAGTGTTTCAGAAACATCCGGTGACGTGTTGCTCCCTCTGGAAATGGCCAGTCAGTATAGAACAGCACACATTACTGAATGTTTTCAAAACACTGACAGCGGCAAAGAACAGGCAGCCCAAGGTCTGGCAGCTGCAGGGGAGCGAGACAGGTAAGTATACATTACTGACATGTGTACCGGAGAATGCCAAATTATCAACTTATCCCGGACAACTCTTTTAAATGACACAGCAGTTATTTTTCATTTTCCTTTTGTATCATGGAACAAAAAATGTAAATAAAAACACAGTATTACCAAGTGAATAAAAAAGTAGTAGATATGGTGCTATAGATTTTTGTGCATGAGGCATAAATCTAATTTATATTATTCCCAAAGTTGGAAGAGGGAAGGCTATGGGGGGATTTATGAAGTCCGGCATCTCAGGTGCCTGTCTTAAATAATCCCATGTACAGCGCGTAAGTACAGTAACATGAAGATTGAAACAGTTTCAGAGCTCCCGGCATCATTAGCAATGATGATGATGCCGGGAGTCCCAAAGTTTGGAACATGGGAATAAGTAAAATAAATAAATTTAACACTCCAGCCTTATTTTTTGCCATGCACACTAGATACTGCTGTTTTTCTATTGTTGTGTAGCAGAGCCCTGTAGAAAGGTTTCTTTTTAGAGGCAAAAACTGTATTCATGTATTCTACAAACCAATAAAGCATTATAATTATTGTTACCATACACAACTATGCTGTGCTTTAATCACCTCAAGCGACGATTCTAACTTCTACTTCTTTGTCATTGTCCTTTCACTTTGGAATTGTAAAACATTTCAATAGTTACCATGGTGACCCCAGAAGAATTAGACTTTCTACATAAATGTTATCTATGCAGCCCATGCCATTCGGAGAGAGGACATTTCACAAGGAGAACAGAATGCTACCTCTGAAGGAGGTTTTTTTTTTTCCTATTCTTTTTCCATTTATGGGGATCATCTAAATATTATAATAGAATACCGCCATGCTATGGCAGCATTCACTATTCTTCATTATGTGTCAATGAAAAGGAATTCATGGTCCCATACCATAAAAGTGTGATTCAAATGAGAAAGCGTATTATTAGTCTATATACTGCAATGGAGAATGATAGAACACGACTGTATCCCTATACGTTTGCTATTGATTGTCATGTAAAAATAGACTACCACACTGCATACTGTATGTTTATATACAGCTGTACGGTGGTCCCGAAAATTACAATGACCTCAGGCTCTGGGCACTATATATTTTTTTTCTGATTCCAACGGGCACTATATTTTTATTGTAAGATAGCCATTCCTTGAAACCATGTTAAACATACAGTGCCGAATAATTGAACGTATGATTGACGGTAAGATCCGCAATTACGGACAAATTTAGGGCCCCTTGCTTTCTATTGGGCTGTTCGTAAGGTCTGTAGTTTTACGAATTCACAAAAATTACAGACAAGCTCTAATATGGTCCATAATTGCAGCGCAGATTGTCCCATAGAAGTCTATGGGAGGTCCGTAATTTTTACTGGTTGCAGGTTTCTAGTAAATAATCACGTCTGGTGTATTGGAAAAATGGTTATATGCAAATAATATAACTGGATGATAAGAATAAAATAATTAAAATAATCTTTGTATTGCTTATGGCTTTACTAGCGACAGAGCGGGCTAACACCAGAGAGAATGGCGTCCAGGCACAGGGGAGCTTTAGCCTGCAGAAGAGATTTGCGTGTTTACAGGGAGAGTACTCTGAACGTTTTTCCCTAAGATATAAAACGTGCAAATCCTTAAGCTGAAACTCAATGTTAAAAAAAAAATGCAGGTGGTATGGATTTCTGTAATAATCCTGGTTTCCGTCATTCGGATGGAACGGGTTAATGTGTGCAGTTAGATTTCTCCTCCTGTATGGTGTGGTTACAGCCCTGCCCCCATGCCACGCTGGTGCTCCCTCTCTGAGATCCTCCTGCTCTGTCAACCCATTTCACATTCGTTCTGCCTCTCGCTGTCAAATTAAAACGCAGCCAGCAACTCATTTCTCCTGCTCTTCGAGTTACAAATTAGTCCATTAAGCTGTCTGTAGCGAAGCCTTTTCCCTCTTCCCAGTAATGGCCTCAGAGAATTCCTTCATAATCTTAGCACTCTCCTGGGATGCCCGTGGTAGGCGGGAGGAGTTGTTCCTAGGTTAGAAACTGCACATTTCAATGACACAACCCTACTGTGTCTCATTCTATTTATATGGACCTACCTGACTCGGAGCATACCGTTTATATAGAACATACAGCAAAAATGCAGATCTGTATGTGCGTTTAAAGGGTAGATGAGCTGCCCCCCCCCCCCCATCTATGGACATTGCAATTCTATCGAGAAGCAATGTTAGCTAACAGTTCCTTCTTTTCCATTCAGGACTGGGAAAATGGAAATATGAACATTTAGAGAAATATAAGCGGAAAAAAATGTGCACAACCCTTTCTCTGGGAAAGGAATTCCAATTCTAAAGAGAAATAAACAGTTTAATAGCCTAGATCGGCCTCACAAAAAGAGTACATATGTCTTTTCTTCCTCACTCTGATTGGCAGGTAATAGTGAGACAAGGAGACGGTACATGTGACTTTAAGAAAGACAGAAAAGCAAAGCAGAAAAAAAAAAAATGTAACCCGCCCCAAGATGTCGATTATAAGACACTGCTAAAATGTGTGGCTGCTTGGAACAGTGCCATTCTGAACAGATTGGCAGGGCTGATCACAATCACAGCAGGCTGCCTAATGAGTCCCACACAATTTTTCACCCCATATTTTTCCAATAAAAAAGCAGTTAAATACCAACCGCAGCCCCAGCAGTGCTTGCCATCTGGCAGCTTTTATCTCCAGCCATCATTAAAAACACTTCTTGGCAGTTTACACCTCTCCTTCTCTCTACAGATGTGGAACGAATTTTCTGACAACTCTTTGGAGAGAGCAAGAACGGGAAGGAGGGGAGGAGAGAGAAACGGGGGATAGGGAGGGGGCAGAGACTGCAGCTAAGTTTTGGGGCTGTGTTTTAATCAGCTGAAGGATATGCACACTATAAATAACACACTGTTATAAGAAAGGCAGTGCGCTAATAAAAAGTGAGCGCTATCTACAGACAGAGAGGCTGGAGGTAGCAGACCAGGGCCTTGACTCTGCACAGTATTGAATCACTGAAATAAGGACATAAGAAATAAATGTTACCGAGTATAAACAAGATTAAAGGGAAGGGTAGTGTTTAGAGATGAGCGAACCTGGAGCATGCTCGAGTCCATCCGAACCCGAACTTTCGGCATTTGATTAGCGGTGGCTGCTGAACTTGGATAAAGCCCTAAGGCTATGTGGAAAACATGGATATAGTCATTGGCTGTATCCATGTTTTCCAGACAACCTTAGAGCTTTATCCAAGTTCAGCAGCCCCAGCTAATCAAATACCGAACGTTCGGGTTCGGATCGACTCAAACCCCAACCCGGTTCGCTCATCTCTAGTAGTGTTTTATGTAGAGGACAGTAATATTCATGCCAACAGTGTTTGACTAGACAAAGATATTAAAAGGAGCAATACAGGGTGACAACCCCTATCCATATCCCTATTAAAACATATGGAATTCCAGAGTGGAGGACATGATTGAGAGATGAACTCTAATGCTTCATTCTCATGTTCTGTGCATGGTCTGTATATGTGAACAATGTACTACGGACAAGACTTCGGAACTCCCGGCATCATCATTTATAATGATATTGAGAGCTCTGAAACTGTTTAAGGGTGCCTTCACACACACCGGATCTGCAGCAGATTTCACACTGTGGATCCAGTGTCAGTGCATGAGAATACATACTCGAAGCGGGATTGACATCCCGTTCATCCCTATGAGAATACATACTCACAGTGGGATTGACATTCCACTGCGTGTATGCAAGTTAACCCCCCGGCGGCCGGAGCATACATTACCTGTTCCCCTCCGTCTTGCTTTGGGGGTTCCCGGCATCTGCTAGTCCCACTCAGCCAATCAGTGCGCTGCTCCACTGCAGCCACTGATTGGCTGAGTGGGATGTCCTGCCCAGAACCCCTGGAGCGGGGAGCAGGTGATGTATTCTCCGGCCGCCGGGGGGTTAACTTACACGCAGTAGGATATCAATTTCACTGCGAGTATGTATTCTCCTAGGGATGAAAGGACACTGGATCCACAGTGGATTTCGCTGTGGATCTGGTGTAGGTGAAGGCACCCTAAATCTTTGCGCTACTGTACTGACACAGCATACTCACTGCATCATAATGAATGATGATGCCAGGAGTTCTGAAGTCCAGTCTGTAGCACATCCCCCATATATACGGACTGTGCATGGAACATGAGAATGTAGCCTAATAAGCATATGTTCCCACACAGTATTTTTGCTCAGTATTTTGCAACCAAAACCAGGAGTGGATTGAAAACACAGAAAGGCTATGTTCCCCACACTGTTGAAATTAAGTGGATGGCCGTCATTTAATGGGAAATAATTGCTGTTGTTTTAAAATAACGGTAATTATTTGTCATTAAATAGTGGCCATCCACTTTATTTCAACTGTGTGTTAACATAGCCTGTGTTTTCAATCCACTACAGATTTTGGTTGCAAAATACTGAGCAAAAATACTGTGTGGGAACATACCCTAAAGGGTAGCTTCACACAGGACGGGTCACAGCGGAAATCTTGCTGAAAGATTTGCAGCGGGATCCGCTACGATCTAAGGTCCTGGCAGCTCCTTGTGAATACATACTTGCAGTGGATCTTTTAGACCCGGCTTCTTGCTCTCCCGCACAGCCAATCAGTGGCTGGGCAACGCACTTAGTGTCGGACTGGGGTACCAGGGGCCCACCAAAGGAAATGATCCTGGGGGCCCACCAATGAAGAATCAGTGAGAAACAACATGTCAGTAAGTGGTAGTGCAGGTTCTGAAGCTGAGGGCTCACCGGAGGATCCTCCGGTCCTCTGGTGGGCCGGTCCGACACTGAACGTACTGATTAGCTGGGGGAGATAACAGGAAGCCAGGACCCTATGCAGCAAGTCAGATTGAGGGTAGCTTCACACGGCAGCACTGATTGGCTGATGGGGAGTGTCACACAGCCGCGGCGCAGAGTAGGTAATGTATGCGCTGCAAACTTGCAGCGTGAAATCCACTGCGGATCCAGTACGTGTGAAGCTACCCTGAAGACAGGTAATGTATACTCCGGCAGCCTGTTAAGGTGGCGGGTGACTTACATACTCACAGAGGTCTAAAAGATCCACTGCAAGTTTGTATTCACAAGAAACTGCCAGGAGATTAGATCCGCTGCGAGATTTCCGCTGCGATACGTCCTGTGTGAAGCTATCCTAAGACGAGATCCTTTTACAACTATTCACCTAAGCCATTAGAGGCCAAAAATACACAACAACATTTTTGTTCCCTCAAGCTTGATATTGGCTCCAACAGGGAGCAAAAACATTGCTGTACCTTTTTTGGCATTTTATTTTACCCAGTAACCTAGAATAAACCAGATTACTGTGATTTTTCACTGTTTTTGGAGTGTTGTATGATTTTTTTAGTAGCTAGGAAGAAATATTCTCCTTGGTTGGGCCATTCATATAGGTATTCCCATTTTTTTCTTATCATTTACTTGTTTTCCCTACAATGAAACAATTTTCTAGCAAGCATCTCAACAGCAAAAACATCAGTTTTGTTAAATCACAGCAACATTTTCCCCTGTACGGTCAGTTTTAGACAGCATCCCCCAAGCAAATACATTGTCAGACACGACTCAGCTGTTCTACTAAAAACTAGATTGGCACTGTGCTGACAACAAAGAGGAGGAAGAGTAGCTTAGCAGAAGTCAATCCATGCCACTCTGGGATGCACCTAACCTTCCTGCTGCCAAACATCTGAAGAGTGCAATGGATCCCAGCCCTAACTATAGTCTGGCTGCTGAGGGTAAAGCACAGTTAGCAAAGAAAAAACACAACCGCAACTATCTTTATGTTTACGTTATGGACAAAAAAAAACAATGACTTGCTGTGCAAGATCTGCAGTGTATTAATAACATGCAGTCTAATGACCTACCTGCAGACCAGCGTACACAATATTATATAGGCATACACAATCTATTAACGTGCCTAGTAAATTAATGGTACCAGAACCAATCACAGTACATGAATATAATAGCAAAACAAAGCTTATTCCATAAATATGGCATCAATTATTAAAAATAGAACCAGAATGAAGCTCAGAACACACACTGATCAGCCAGAACAATTTAAACGTCTCCAAAGCGAAGGAAAACCTTGATACAATGTGACCTGTCAAGGAGTGGTATAAATATGGTGAACATTTATTTACACCCCGACAGGCCCGCCCAGCTTCATAAATATTTATCCAGAGCTTGGCAGTGATAAGCGTTGTCACTGCCCCGATGTTCATTAGGAGAGGTGGGCCAGCTGGGGGCAGATGAGTGCACTGGGGGAAGTTGTCCTGCTCCCAAACCCCATCATTTACAATTCAAATAAAGTGTCACCTTCATCCTCAGTGCTCTATGGGGACATAACAGCAGGTTAGATGCTTCCAACCTGCCGTTACTTTCCCTTGCAGCTCCATACATCCAGATTCCACTAACATGCATCCTACAGCTTTCTATGTACCTTTAGTGCACCTGCACAACTTCTTCCTTTTGCTTACATGTGCATCTACTATTCAGTATTCTGTATCTGAAGGAGGTGGAGAATCGGGCGATAGGAAAAAGCCACTACCCTACTTAGCAAATTTAAACAGTGCTTGGGTTTAGTACCTATATCAGGTGACTATGTTGTCACCAAAAGTACTGTACCTCTTTTAGTGACAATTTTGTCATAAACTGTACAAAAACTGTTGCAAAAATACTTTTGCTGCAATTTGTTAAAGTGTCAGAAACAACATGGTTGATCACCTCACAAACGGAGCCCTGGTTCTACTTTCTACATTTCTACTTCCATTTCAAGCTCAACTTCTAACATTAATCAAGTAGCCAAAAAATAGTACTTTTAATAGTAATTTATAAACAGTAAATATAAGGGTATGTTCATACAAGGCAGATTTATTGGAGAAATGTTTGCAATTTGAATAGGGCTTGCTGAAATCACTAAATTAATGCCACCAAGTTATGTATAATTCTTAGGGCTTCCCCTATTTTTGCCGTTGTAATGGTGATTACTGATGGCTATTGTGGAAGGACTGTGGAGAAAAACAAGCACAAGGCAATGCACTGCAGGCGGATGTTAAATCATATGCCCTAAGGCAAAGCACTCAACCACTTATTAAAGGTTTCAATGTCAATTCAGCCTGTTTACTGATAAACAACAAATCAATTAGCAAATGACTAGAATGACTTTCTATCCCTGAGAGAAGAGACAGCTCTATTGTAAAGACAAACAAATACTACAACACTACGCAACAATGATCAGCACTAAATGCTCACAGATATTCTTATTTGTTACAATTAGCAAGTAGGAAAGGAGTGGCCATATTTGCCAATCAGTACATGTAATAATAATAATGATGAAAAATGATAACCTATAACCTAGTGTCAGCCTTTTTTGGCACAAAAGGATTAGTACATTACCTGCAAACATTACCTGCCAATGGTCCAGGGCTCCCCTTGCAGTCCGTTTCTCCCCGGTCCCACGCACTGCATCTTCAGAGCGGCCTGTCTCAGCTGACAGGCCACTCAGCCAATAACTGGCAGTGCCAGTGCCTCTAAAGCTGCAGCCCGCAGGATCCGGGGAGAAGCGGACCGCAAGGGGAGCCCTGGACCATGGATGTGTAATCTATACAGTTTGCAAATCGTCAGCCGCCGGCCCGCATCGCTATTATACGTAGCGATATGCGGTCGGCGCCCGTTAATTATAGGTCCAAACCTGAATCAACGATCAGCCAATGATTGTTGTCATCGGCTGATCTTTGTGTTTATTACACGAAACGGCCAGATAGGGCCGTTTTGGCCGATTATCGTTCTGTGTAATAGGGCCTTAAGTCTCTCTCCTGTTGAGTTTTAGAAATCAGGGTGAAGAACTTAAGGAAGGGGGGGGGGCACACTGCCATCCAAAAACTGATAAAAATGTTTCATACTGTATATACAGCTAAAAGCAGAAAAGAGTCTTAACATAGAGAGAACTGTCATGGCAATAAAATGGAGATAATTATAGTTTATTTCCCCTATCCTTCATACATCAACCAGCCATGTCATCATATTATTATTTACTGTTAGAAGCTTCATAGGATGCACAGTGCAGTAGGCATGCCCAGTGTAGCAGATAGACATGGTACTCAACATGCAGGGAGCAGGTTAACAGGGAGCCAGTCTGGCTTCTGACTGACAGGCAGCAGAAAGGTCAATGACCAGGGTCATGTTTCACAAAGAAACTAGAACAGTGCCTGCAGCTAAATTCACAGCTCCTGTCAAGGAAGTTCCCTGCAGCGGGACTAACACAAAATTACCAGTGGTGTGTTTTTATTTACATAGTCAACAGCGATTTGGTCATTAAAGGAGATGGCTGGGGTAAGTGTTGTTTTTCTAACCATCAGTGGAAGCGCCACTGTTACAAGCACTTTACACCTCTGCCGTGGGAGGATTACAGGAATGAAGTGTTGTAGTAATTAAAAGGAATCTCTTATTAACAGCAGCTAATTCAGTTTTACACATCCTGGCTACCTTCATAGACACGGTGAGGAATGCACTTATTTATTTACAGCAGTGAGAAAAGGTCTTTGATTTGAGGCTACACCTTTAATTGACTTCTCTTGCACGACTTTCTCTTCTATCGGCCTATATTCACACCATCATTGTACTTTAGGAATTTTAATAACATGAAATTAATGCTAGAATTTTAAATGTGACCCACCAAGGTTAAATCACACCTGCCACACTTTAGCAACTTTTTTTTTTATTATTATAATAAGTAAAACTTCCGAGTCAGACTCTATGAGAAGATAGTCGATCAGACTGCATGGAAGTAAGTATGAGACCAATCTGGACCCCGCAGTCCTGATCGCAGCATTTAAGGGGTTAATGGTAGGTGGCTCTCCATTAATAACGTTGGAGACCCAGCTGCTGATACCACCCCCTTCTGAGCTCGCTTCATAGAACCCCCGGACCCTCTGGCATAGCGGAGGGTCCGGGTCTGGCATACCCCTCCCCCCACTATGAAACGTGCTCCGCACTGGAGCGCGCTTCATAGCACAGGACGTATCGTATGCCCAGGGTCGTCTGGGGACAGTCACCCATGGCATACCGGTACACCCTAGGTCGCCTAGGGGTTAAAGGTGTTTTCTGTATTAGTAACATTAATACTGGAATCCGCCAATGTTTGATTGGCATCATCCCATGTTTCGGTGAGCAGCTGCACCAACAACCATACACAGTGAATGGTGTCGGGAGCCCTGCACCATCTACTGCACAGTGGTGGTGCTGGTTACTGCAGCTCATCTCCCCTTCAATTTAATAGAAGCTGAGCTACAACAATCCATGTCACCACTACACAGTAGATGGTGCAGGGCTTCTGACAGTGTCCGTTGTGCCATCAATGTTATAAACCAGAACAGATACTTCATTGGAAGTAAAAGTATTTACTAAAATAGACATGTCAGGGAGGCTGACCGGTTCTCTTTAAAGTTACTCCTGACTATAAAGTCCTAGCTTATTCCACGGTAAAGTGCATGAAAAACACAAAAGAGGACGTCCTTAGACACTAATATACATAGAATGTACTGTATAGGGAATCCTTCCAAAACCTGAGGAAGCAAAACACAAATCTCTGTTTTATTGCCTCCAAGCAAACCTGCAAGCAATTACTGCTAGGACCGTAATGACTGGATAAAGTGCACTTAGCTGCTGCATTTTAGAATTACTTCATAATATAAAGCTAAACATGAACAATTAGGAGGAATCCCCCAACTCATGTCCCCATATGGATTACATCTGTCAGAGACACCGCGCTGATGGGAGACTTCTGAGGTCTCGGTTTTATTTAATCTTTGTCTAATTAGACACATTGTGGGGATCGAAGAAAACCAGAAAACATCTGAGCTTTATCACAGCAAATGCCTCCATCTATGCTACACATGCATATAATGCGCATGGTAATTATAAAGGACATCCAGTGTCTTCTGAAAATATTAGGATCACTTTTTTATGGCAGTTTAAATAGGCAAAGAACTTTCTGTTACATCTTTGACATAGAGGTGTTAAAGGTGTATTCCAGAGATTGGCTAAGTGGGCAGGTCATTGTGCTGCACAGCGGGGGCCGACACTGTGACCGCAGCCGAGGCAGGGCAATGGGGAAGTATTGGTCTCTTTTTTTCTATTTTACAGTAGCCTGAGCCTAGTTGGCTAAAAAACTAACCTCCAAATACTCTTTTAAGGGTACGTTCACACTTACCGGATTCGCAGCGTATTTTCAGATTTCATTAAAATAACTGAGCACAGCATCAAATCTGCACCATCTAATCTGCTGCAGATCTGCTGCGGATCCTGTAGGTGTGAACGCACCCTTAGAATGCTCCCAGACACAGCTTTTATGTGACCTCCAAAAAAAAAAAAAAAAAAGCAGCCAAAGATTTCTTGGCTTTTTTTCTGGTGTTTTGGACTTTAGGTGTGACTGGCTTTTTTGCCTTTGGTGTTTTTGAAACAAACAGAAAGATTCAGGTATATTCACAACATGGAATATATGCGGAGATTTCAAGCAGAGGCTGCGTGGCAGTCTCCACTTGAAGTTCCACCACTATCATTTTCTCAAGCTCAATCTGCCGTGTGCCAAAGAATAGACAGGTCAATTCTTTGGGCAGACAGCGGACTGAGCTTGAGTCAATGGGGCAGGTGGAACTGTAAGCAGAATGCACCGCGTGGCCTCTACTTAAAATTTATCTGCATATTTCATAGTGTGAACACACTCTTATATTGAACTCTATAGGGGGAAAAAAAAACGCCAAACAATCACCAGAAAAACACCAGAGAGGAGAGAAAAATGCCACAGAAAAATAGCCACGTTAGTATGGCATTTCATAAAATTCCACTGACTTACAGCTAAGATTTGGCCGCTGGTGTTTTTGTGCAAATAATGTGAATATAACCGTGACGAATGGACTATTATACATTGTAATTGATGCTTTCATACTAATCATGTGACATATGATAGAATACACATCTCTTTGACAAACAGAGTGGAAGGCATGCGGTCACATGACATGGGTCACTTGCGCATGCGTAATACGGGACGGGATATGTTTATACGATCACATGATATGTTTAACTGGCGCATGCGCAGTAGGGTATGATAGACGCCGCCGGCGCCATCTTTTGTGTGCGCTGATATTGCCAATTGACATATAGAGTAAACCATAGACTATGAATGCGCTGATATTGCTATTGGACACGTTGAATGCAATTTGTAATGGGTGCGCCGATATTGTGATATCATATAATGAATGTGCCGATGTAGTTTTGAATATAACCCTGATGAATTGACCATTATATTTTGTAATTGATGCTTTCATACTAATCATGTGACATAGGATAGAATACACGTCTTTGACACACAGCATGGAACGCATGCGGTCACATGACATGGGTTACATGTGCATGCGCAGTACGGGACGGGATATGCTGATACGATCACATGATTTGTTTGATGGCGCATGCGCAGTAGGGTATGTTAGACGCTACCGGCGCCATCTTTTGTGTGCCCCTGCTGATGCTCTCTCCACGTTCAAGGGTCTCACAGGTAAATGTAAAAGTTGATAATCATGTGTTATGTATAATGTAATTTATCTCAGCTTTACAGTTCACATTTGAACATGTGGAGCATCACTAACATGCTTGCTTCCCTGGTAAAGTAGGAGAGTATATTGTCCTCCTGCTTAGTTTCTATATACCTATGTGGTTTTTTTAATTGATTTAATGGTGTTTGTTGTGGTGTGTTTTTTGTTTGTCCCAATAATTTTGTTTGGATCTAGTGGTGTGCGCTGTATTATAGTGTCCAGCTTTTTTCTTGCTTATTTCTATAAAGTTGTCTTTTTGGACACTTAGCTGCACCCCTTGTTTTTCATGTGTTGTTGGTGAGCTCCCCCATATCTAAGATTGGATTTGTGCAAATAAACGTCAATGCTTTTTCTTTTTTGCATTTAAAATTTAAGGCAGTGTTCAATCAGCCTCATACTTAATTTCTTAAAGGGAAACTCTGGAGAAAATAAAACCTTAGGAAAGCCCTCATATCTTTCTGAATAATAAAATCCCAGACTTGAGTCACTGCATAGAAACAGAGGAATGCATTGGCTGACACCTGCATATCTACATAGTCTGGAGTATTCTGCTGTTGTCGGTGAATCTCCTCCAGGCTTCTTCCTGTAGATGATGTAATACATATGCTGACCTGTATCCTTAGCACTTCTTATGCTGACGTTTGTCCACTGTCTGTCCATTGAATGCTGCTGCACAGGGCATACACTTTTGTGCATTTTACAATTTATATATCTTTAACATCTTGCTGACAACTTTGAAATAATGTATACAAATGTACATAGGTTAGATGTGATTTGGCCCTGTATACTTCAGTGAGATGTAGCTACCAGAGCTATTTTATTGTTACTGTATCTGTTATTGTTTATTGTTACTGAAGGTCTTCGTCACACAAAAAATTGGTCGGACAGTTATTAAATATTTGGGTAAAATTCAAAAACTAGTAGTAAAACTCACGGCAACTGATCTATAGTTTGCAACCCTTTGTGTAGCTTCACCAAACTAGAGGACAACACCCCCTAAACACAGTACAGTCCCCACACTATCCTGAGAGCAGCCCTGTTGACCAGCGTCTTTCTCTTGTGTTTCAGTAGAGACATCAGGGGGGAAATACTCATAAAGCGATCCCTCTGATTTTCTACAGCTCTGCAGGCACAATTAAAATCATTTTAAGCAGTGATGAGATCTGGAGATGCACAGAAGCATAAATTTGGTGGCTAATCGCAGCAGCACTTAATTTCCACGGGCTGTTTCTAATTAGCATTAATGTTCCTCAATAAGCCTGCACTCTCGCTGAACTCCTGCTCTGGCACATAGCTTGCTGCTCGTGTATCTGTCCTGACGCCATTCCCCCACCCACCTTTCTCAGTGTACAGGATGGATACGGCACTCAGACATCAGGGAAGATGTGTATCTGCAATGCAACCAAAACTGGACATAACACTAGGAGCCCCAACGCACAGCATGACCACTGTGACACTAAATACTTGGTTCCATTCATTTCCCCCATTAATACTAAGTGAATTAGGTCTCGACTTGGCTTCATGTTGGAAACAATTCTATGTAAGCATATGCACCTATTCCCATATGTTGCCTCCTTACTGTACACTCTTCACCAGATCTTTTAATCCTCATCTGCAGCCTCCACTTGTTCTCCCTGGTCTGAGCCCTTTTCTGCCTCTTTTTGTCTCTCTCCTGCTCTGCATTAGATTTTTCTCTCCGTTCACGTCTCTTTACTTCAGAGAATATTTTCCCTGCAAATTGCTTTTAAATTAAAGAAGGTGATGAAAGCAATGTGCCGTCTCAGCAATTTCCCAGGTGCGCCTAATCTAATTTCATTAAGAAGATCAGAACGAATGATCGCTACGGTCCAAACATTAAGTCTGTCCGTTTCTCTATGAAAAGCCATTAAGCCTGTCATGGCGTCTGCGGGTGGGCTCTTTATTATTGCACATGAAGGCCGCGCTTTGCTTCCCCCGTCAGCTGTCGGGATCACTAGAGCACATCGCAGAGCTGCTGTCAAATGCTGAAGCGGAGAACCTTCTAGCAGACGGCGGGTGTTAACCCGTTCCTGTTCATTCACTGGCTGAACTCTCATGGCTATGTTCTAGTTCTTTTTTTAAAGAGTAACTCCACCTAAAAGATTTCTTCTAATTGTTTGCTAATGTATCTATGGCAGATTTTTTAAAAATATTTATGGAGCACTACAGGACATTTACACCTTGTGGGAATTTCTTCTTATGCATAGATTAGGAACCTTCGGCCCTCCAGCTGTTGCAAAACTACAATTCCCATCATGCAACAGCTGGAGGAACAAAGATTCCCCATCCCTGCTCTAATGTTTATTATCAGTCAATGTTGGTGACAATCGGTGTACTAATCATTTTAGTAGTAACAATCTGGTGTACAACCCTTTCACTCCTTGTAGGACAGCAGTGAGAATATATGGATACCAATATCTGTATACGGTTATACTGTATATAAATATTATACTCTTCACCAACTTTGTTCCCATCGTGAAAAAGACCAGGGAAAGAAACCGCACCTGAATTCTATAGAAAACCAGAGATATTTTCTTATTACTTGATGCTACCTATGGAGCTGTCCTTCGAGAGTCATCATCTGAATCCCTGACAGATGGTAACCCATAAAAACTTGATTCAGTCTTCCTTAAGGTTTCGATCTTTTTTTTGCTATCTGAAAGTGATTGGCAGTCTCCAAGGAAAAATGACAAGTAAGAAAAAAAAAAAACCATGAGAGGTTCACAAACTCTGCCAATAAGATCCTGTTATAGATGGCCATGTGTAATCTGGTAACACTGCGGTCATCTGACATATTTTTAATAAAGATTTTTTTCCCCAGCTCCAATCTATTTCAGTCTAAGTCCAGTACCTTGTTTGAACCTGAGGCATATCTAAATGGGAGTATAACCATGTAACAGGGAATGAACTGGACCAATAGTCTGCGAGTGAAATATAGCTTGTACCTGACTGTACCATTCATCTCTGCTTATGTGATCCACAATATATCAACGCAGCCTTCCTGTTTACAGAATGACATGGTACATGTTTATGGAGCTTTATAAAAGGACAAAGAGAGAAATCGCCAAGGTTCTGAACCCTGTCAACAGTTTAAATGGCTTGGCCTTACCTTTCATTTCAACTATGACAGGCATTGGTGACACCGTACAAGTCAAAATGACGGCTGCTTGTTGATGTAATAAAAAAAATAAGCAGCAGTGTTGCTTGGATTTCTAGTTAAAGCTAATGGAGAGCCATAGTCATACCAATGAATGTTGCTATATTTGGGGACATTTGCTACCAATCAGTAAAAGGTGTGGGGGGTGAACAGGTATGGGAGTTGTCATAGGGGAAAATATGTGCTTGACGTCGGCAGTTGACTTATACACCGGCTGCCTTTGATCTCCGTGCCGCTGCCCCCTAGGTGCAAGGAAAAGCTGGATCTAGTCCTGGGAAGCTTCTCCCAGTTTCCCAGGACTGGATCCAGCTTTCCCAGTGACCCTGGGTGAAGCGTCACAAAGATCAGCTGCCGAACAAACAAAGCAATTCGCTTAGTTTGTAATGTAAATTTGCTCATCTCTAGCAACAAACTTTCTCTCAAGGAGAGAGGATAACGTTAAGAACTTTTTCATGTACATGTACAATTCTCCAATATGACAGTTTGGCGTTATGTAATACTTTAGTAATGTATGAAATACCAAAAAAAACACTTAAGCGGTGATATGTGGAAAATGGCATTCTGTATACAAAATGTGAGAAATGGCATTCTGAGAATGCGATAAAGGTGATAAAGAATGTAATAAAGGTAATGTTTTCCAGCTTAACTTTATATGACTTTTTTTTTTTTCTTTTTTTTAAAGAGTATTTTAATACCTATAGAACAGGGGTCGGCAACCTGCAGATGGCAATCATCAGGTTTACTGCCAATGGGTCCCAAGTAGATTTTGGCTTAAACTTCACTTTACACTTTACACATGTCCTGAGGAACCAGGAAGGGGCCATTGACTCCTGGCCTCACTGCATCACCACCTCCCTCTATAACGTAATGCTGCATCACCACCTCCCTCTATAACGTAATGCTGCATCACCACCTCCCTCTATAACGTAATGCTGCATCACCACCTCCCTGTATAACGTAATGCTGCATCACCACCTCCCTCTATAACGTAATGCTGCATCACCACCTCCCTCTATAATGTAATGCTGCATCACCACCTCCCTGTATAACGTAATGCTGCATCACCACCTCCCTCTATAAGCTAATGCTGCATCACCACCTCCCTCTATAACGTAATGCTGCATCACCACCTCCCTGTATAACGTAATGCTGCATCACCACCTCCCTCTATAATGTAATGCTGCATCACCACCTCCTTCTATAAGGTAATGCTGCGTCGCCATCTCCCTCTATAACGTAATGCTGCATCACCACCTCCCTCTATAAGGTAATGCTACATCACCACCTCCCTCTATAATGTAATGCTGCATCACCATCTCCCTCTATAACGTAATGCTGCATCACCACCTCCCCCTATAATGTAATGCTGCATCACCATCTCCCTCTATAACGTAATGCTGCATCACCACCTCCCTCTATAACATAATGCTGCATCACCACCTCCCTCTATAACATAATGCTACATCACCACCTCCCTCTATAACGTAATGCTGAATCACCACCTCCCTCTATAACGTAATGCTGCATCACCACCTCCCTCTATAACATAATGCTGCATCACCACCTCCCTCTATAACGTAATGCTGCATCACCATCTCCCTCTATAACGTGACGCTGCACAGCATGGCTGCCTGCACCTGCATCTTAATGCAATTGTGAGCACTTACTAGCGCTGCAAGCATCTACCCTGGAGGACACATCACAAGAGCACCCCTGGGAGGGCAAGTAGCAGAACAAGGATAAAGGAAACTTGATGGATGTCTTTGATAAATGTAAAACGCTGCTGAGTATAAGTTGAATGGTATGTAGTCTATGTAGTAGTGATGGTCATGGAGCCAGTAGAGAACTAAGGGACAAACGCTACAGTAGAGATTAGACACTAACAAACAGTAAGAGCTATATGAGTAAATACGGAGTTCTACCCAAACTGGAATAATAGCACATTAAAACAATGAATGAGTGGATACAGAAGTTATAAAGACTGTGTAGGACACAGCCTGGCAATCAGTGTACCCCCAGTATTCTGGCAGAGCAGACAATGCCATAGACAGCACTGTATGTGGTTTAAACACCTTGGGGGTCAGTGTCACTATTGACCATGGAGGTGGTAACAACCCCTGTGTACTTCACTTCCCATCACATGTGCTGGGTTATTGTGGTGCTGTGTTGGGGAAAACCCTAGCTGTGAAGATTGGCCGACTGTTGCGTTTTCTCTTCCTGCATGTGGTAGACAACAAGCACTGGGCCAGAATGGGTGTACATGGATGAAGAATTGGAGGAGGAGTTGGGGTTTGAGGTGTGGCTTATCAAAACAAATAGTTGATAGCTGCAATATTTTTAGAGTGACAATAGTTATTATATTATAGTCATTATCATCTCTGGACTAAAGCGCTTGATGGCAAAAAACTGAAACCTCGGGAGAGATAATTTATAGCTGGGAAAAGTGTTTCTGATGGTCTGCTCTGCATACTTCTGTATGTTCTGTAGTGCTAAATTTAAATCCCAAAAGAATATCCTGGACCAGTGTCTGAGACCTTACACGTCACTCCCCCGTGGTCCTGTAACAATGTGGTACCAAATAGGTCTCCAGATCCTTCCAGGTTGTAGTAGATATCTACCTCCTTATGACTGTCTAGCCCTGCTGAAGACACTACTAGGCACAGATTTTTCACCCTATAAGTAGCAGATAAACAGAATATAGTTGCAGACTGCTCTCCTTTGCCATCCTGAAGCAGGTAAGAGACAATAAGTGAAAGTGTTGATGGCTTATATTACTCTATTATGTTAATGTTCGCTAAAGTATGCCATAAGCTCTATCATTACATGTGTATAACCCAATTCTCTGCGGTGTTATTTCTGAGCTAAATGCTATAACTACATAAATCTTGAATTAATGGAGACTTTATCGTTCCAGAAAATGAAGGGTAATTGCTGTCTGTTAATGCTGTTGTTGCTATTAAAGGAACTATATATTTTCTGTAGTGATGTTTGGAACGTATGAGGCCAAAATGGCAGACGAGCCACAATGCATCTTAGTAAGGCGGGCTCAGAAACCTTCCAATTTTATGGCTTTTTTCACATTCAGGCTGTAGCAATATGCAGATGTATGACACCTTATGCATCTCTGTTCAGCTACAGAAAAATGCATTTCTATCTCCTATAGTCCAGAGGCTGTTAATAAGTGAGAATTAGGGGATGGAAATGCTGGGTATTGTTCCCCACCTTATAGGCACATGCTTTTAACCCTTATCTAGCATAGGGATTACTTATACTATGTGAAATTATATGACAGATAAGGCTATGTTCACACAACGTTTTTTCAACCCCGTTTAAAATGATGTCCGTCATTTTCAGTCTAAAATAACGGACGTCATTTAGCAGCCTGGCCTTCCCTTAGTGCAATGACTGGTGTTTGTGCATTATTCTAGTTGGTTACTAATTGGCCTTTGGGTGCGGCTTAACTGAATTGAATTTAATAGTAAAAATTGAGAAAAAATGGTGACAAAAGAAAAACTGTGTGTGAACAACTAATAAAAAACGTCCACTTTTTGCAAAAGACGTCTGAAAATAATGACCATGTTTATTATTTTGATGTCCGCAGTAAAAACATCCGTTATTCAATACATTGTGCGCATTGGACGTCTGTCTTCCCATAGACTTCAATGCATTGCCATTGCAGTCAGTTAAATCGCAGCAAAAATGGATATTTTTTAAATAGCTAAATCGTCCGCCTTTTCTCTATTTTTGACATTGTTTGAACATAGCCTTTCTGTGTAAAAGGAAATCCCTTTAACTACTGCAAAAGAGGACAGGACAGGTCAACTAATGATTTATATAGGAGTTAGAAGACCAAGAAGAAAGTCTACTTAAAGAAATGTCTACTTAAAGGGGTGAATCTAGGTAGACATAGGTTGGTAGATACATTGTAAAAGCAAGGTGGACAAGCTACCAATGTCAGGAAAAGACAACATAAAAAGGTGATGAGAAGAGGGGAGAAAATCACATGGAGTCGGAAAGATGTCCCTTGGGTCATATCAAGAGACTGGAAGAGAAATATACAGAGAAGGTAGAGTACAGTTGTTCACATATTAACAGGTAACCCAGGGAGGGACTGAAGGGAATTTTATAAAAAAAAAAAAAAAAAAAAAAGTGGGCATTTCAGTCTCTAGTATAGACTGCAGTGGTGCCCACCTGTCCACAGAGGATGGAGTTGCATTAGTCCAGTGGAGATGCATTATATCTTTTTTTAATGGTTAATAAATACCCACATAAAATCCTGCTTGGGAATGTTGCCTGTACGCATGTTCATGTTTTTTTTTTATAATACCGCATCATTCCAAACCCAGGGTTGATCCGAAGGCTGCGGCACAGGTCTATAGAAACCTTTGAGGACCACGCTCTATGTGGGACTATTCCAATATTTTTTTCACGTTCTATTTAGCAGCGGAATCAATGGAAGTGCTTCAGATTATGAAGATTGTCAAGCTGTTGACTTTTGTTGCCTATAACAAAAAGCTGCATTTCTATAAAACCCAACACTGGGCCAAGGCTAATACACAGAGCTAAAGAGAAAGTCTACAATTGTAGAACAGAAAGGAAAGGAAATAGAGTAATCACAATATGGAATTCTATTACTGTGTGCTCGGCTGGTGACACTAACTTACCAGTCACACACAATGCAGCCTCCCCTGAAGGTAACCTCCGATCTCGCATTCTGAAAGCTAATCAATGTTGTTCAGATTTCAATTTCTCCACTACAAGGTGAAGTCAAACCTAATCTAGCGGACGTCAGTCTCCAATGTAATGCAGCTGGCTGGGCCTGCCGCTGTAATTTAGACAATCATTAATAGCAGAGCTGTATTATAAAACTACATGCCACTTACAACTTCATCTCAACTCTGACAGGCAGATCTTTTAAACAGCCTTCTGAGCAATTGCTTTTAGTCCATTCAATTGTAAAAGGGAAAAAAAAACCTTTTAACCCCCAGAAACATAAAAAGGGATAAAAAAAATGTTTTAAAACAGCTGTCTGAGCTATTGCTTTTAGGCTTATAAAAGTTTTAACCTCCGAACATAAAGAAAGAGGAATTTTAAGTACAGATAACAATGCATGCAAACAAAGTGTCTCCTGTTGATAATTTATAGAATTTTTAGGGTATCCCACAACAAATACATATACAAGTCATCATATTAATAGCCGATGCCTGGTGAAGGTTTTTTCCTGCATTTAATATCATATGGCACTGGTCCAATGATCAAAACTACAGCTTGTCTGACTGTCTGACTTGTCTGACTTGATGCCTCATGTACATGGCCATATTATGGCTCCATTTTATACACAACCATCATAGTGCTCCCATTCTAGTTCGTAAGGCTTCTGCTGTACCACCATTGGCCCCTCATTGTATATGGAGAATAAAATGAGTTGCATGACAAAAGAAATTCTATATAAAGACTGCATGCAACATTGAGGTGCCCAAGTAGGATCCCACTCCTTATATAATGTAGAGAAAATAATTGTGCTTAATCCATAGAAAGTACACCCTATATACATATGGTCTGTGAAATACATTTAATGGAGAACATTTATCCAAGGGAGACGTATGGAGACTATATGCTCACATAGGTACGGAATGGCATCATAACAAGAAGTCTATGGCCTTTGTGCTTTAGGGTACATTCACACTAGAGAAAAGCCAAGGAATTTCAAGCGGAATCTGCACTGCAGATGTAATTTCTTTGGGCGGATCACGGATTGCGTTTGAGAAATCCCACTGGATGAATGGGACAGGTGGAACTTCAAGCGGAATCCACAGCGCAGTTTCCACTTGAAATCCCTTGCCTATTACATAGTTTGAACACATACCTTTACTGTAAAGGCTGCATATATGCAGCTTTTCCATGTGTAAAAAGCTTGATGGAAAGCCATATTCATGTATTACCTGACCTATTTACAGTAACTCTTTTTAAAGAAAACTTCAAATCAAGGTTTTGATTGACATGATATGAAACTGATGTCTCACATAAGGAGGAATAAAAACATCAAATATCATCTATTAAAAATTTTTGGAAATGCTACCTTTTCTTTGTATTAATAAATCAGCCATAAAATTAATAACACCTGCCTAATGTTTTACACATCCTCTCATGTAGGGATGAGTGAATATTTACATTTTGAATATTTTCTTTAGGCTACGCAATCTGCCTCCTCTCTGGGTGCCTGGAAAAGCTGGATCCATTCCTGCAAAACTTCTCCCAGTTTCCCAGGACTGGATCCAGCTTTTCCGGGCACCCAGAGAGGAGCAGCACAGAGTTCAAAGGCAGCAGGCAGACAAGCCAACTGCTGAGCCTAGCGAAGTGCTTCACTTAACTAATACTGTAAATTCGCTCCTCCCTAATCTCATGCCTACAAAACAGCTTTGACCATTGAGGTATGGACCTCTGAAGGTGTCCCATTATCTGGTAACAGATTCTTTAATGTGTACCTGTACTTTCAAAACAATTTAAAAAACTGCAGCTGTTTTGTTACACTAAGGCTGCATTCTCACGTTCCGTGTTCCGCAGACTTCCACAGACTTCTCCCCCAGCTCGGGCAGCATCTTTGATAAGATGCTGAGAGCGGGGTAACTGTACAGATATGCTCCGTAATGAATCAGCCGTGCGGCGCTGTCATTGCAGAGCGGCGCATATCTGTACAGTTCCCCCACTCTCAGCATCTAATTACAGATGCTGCCCGGGCAGGGGGAGAGTCCGTTACATACCCCTTAGGGTATGTTCACACTGAGTAAATACAGCGGAATCCTGCCTGTCTCAGTGTGCCATAGCCTGTCTATGGGGGAGCGCGTGCTCCTCCGCAGCCGCCGCTCTCCGCTCAAAGAAGTGACATGTCATTTTTGACCGGAGAGCGATGGCAGCGGAGGAGCGCATGCCCTCTCATTCACTCACATAGGACACTGAGCGCGGCAGGATTCTGCCGTATTTGCTCAGTGTGAACATACTCTAAGGGGCACGTTTATCATTCTCTTGGCTAATTTGGAGTTTTTGAGCACAATGTAAAATTATAAACAACACTTATCAAGGTGTTTCTGCTACTTTTAAGCTGTTTACACCAGCTGCTCCTTTTTTGGCTAGCTAGCTAGATAAATTTCGAGCAAGGTCTGTGAGTTTTTGCACAGCACAGGAAAAAATGCACAAATGCAAAAAAAATTGTGCAGATGATAAATGTTCCCCTAAACCCTCAGAGTGGAGACAATGTGAATGTTTGGCTATTACTGCTCTTCTTTAGCTTCTGAGGGTCCCCTTAATGATGCACAGCTATTTCTCATGTTCTCCATATAATGGCCCATGAACTGAGCTTAGCTGTTTTCAGCAGTACTCACACATGGACTTCCTTTCCTTTCTTTGGCCAACCACAGATATTAGGGAAAAGCAACACTGGTCTACCAAGGTAACTGTAGATAATGAGGATGACTAAACAGGATCAAAAGCATTGAGGATCATAGCATTGAATCGACTGCTGATTTGTCTTTCTACTCTATTCAGCATTAACATTTTCAGCAATTATGGGGATATATAAAAAAAAAAGTAGTGGACAAATCTGTGTCGCTGAGAAAAATTATAGTGGAGGGTGACAGGAGAGAGTCTGAAAGTGTTAGCATGTGTTTAAAGTTCCCACGACGGTGGCAAGCTTCTGGACTGGGGAGGCAGTTGACAAGGGGAGATAATAACTTAGAATGTAAGGATGTTATGGTCAGAGATGTGCTAGTGAGGTCAGATATGGAAAAGAGGCAGGTAAAAGTAACCCTTTATGTGAGTGACCATGGATGACCACTGTATGAGGACAAAAAAGAAGATTAGTGATAGAAGTTTGGAGGTTGGTGACTGGGAGGCATTGATAGGGATGTTACTTACGATAATGGTGGGTGGGGTTGTCATGCCACAGACCTACATTAGAGATGTAACACAATAGATGTAGATCACCAACATGATCGGGACTTCCCTTATTTCTGACATATATCACATGGTAAATAAAATTCTAATTTAAACCACAAAGAATAAGTTGCAGTCTTACCTTATCGTCAATATCACTTTCGCTGTCACACTGTAATGAAGAGAGACAAAGACTTTTAGAAAAAAAGGTAACGCTTAAAAAAAATGTACACAAGCATTTTCTTATGATATTACTAATTCATTATGTTGGATCACTTAAAGTGTCACTGTCATTAACATTTTTTTTCCGCAGAAATCAATAGTACAGGCGATTTTAAGAAACTTTGTAATTGGGTTTATTAGGCAAATATGCCATTATCTGCATTCAAAGCCTTTTCCCAGGTGTCCCCCCTCCCCTCCTTTCTGTCATCCACTGCTCAGAATCAGGAAATCTTAACAGTTTTTTTTATTAGTCGGATCCTGTCTAAGTTATGGAGAGGGGAGGGGGGAGGAGCGAGATTAGTCAGCAGCAGAGAGCAGAGAAAAAAGGATTACACAGCGGGGGGAGCTATTCAAAAGTCAGAGAGGTCAGTGGCGTCATCAGAGGAGAGAGCCTGGTCATGTAGCTGTAACTCTTTGTTGCCCTGTTTTGGTGCCTCATCTCTCCCCTCTCCATAGGAAAACCATGAAGACAGGGGGGAGAGCTTCAAACTGCTTTTTCATGACAAAAATTCATTTTTCACCTTATAAACCCATTACAAGGTTTCTTAAAATCACCTGTACTATTGATTTCTGCAAAAATAAAATAAAATTTGACAGTGACACTAACATTTTAGGTGAGAAACAAAGATGGTCTATTTACCATTCCTGCACCAAAGAGATTTTTGACCTTACCAGTTTGAATCCTTACATTGTAAAAGGGCCTTTTTATAATAACTTGATCACTATTGTTGAGTTTGGGTACCTTCTTTGAACTGCTGAGTGCTCAGCATTTGACTCCCGCTGTCTAGAGAAGTTGGATGCCACCCTAGGGGTGCCAGGAAAACATGGATACAGCCTGTGGCCATGTTCACACACTGTATTTTGGCATTAAACAAGGGTTGTTGTTGTAGGTTGCATCAACGGGCATTGTTTAATGACATTGATCCATTACGTTACAGTGTATACACACTGTATACACTACGGTCGTACAAAATAACTGACAGGTCTATTTTGTGCACCCGCTAATCGGTTAACAGCGGCCGTACACGATATCCCAGCCGTACTTTGCATTGTAGGCTATGGCAAATTGGAGCACGGGCACACACGAATGTGCCCACATTTAAATTAAAATAAGGTGATGTTCATCTGGGTGAACTTCTCAGACATCGGCCATTGTTTGACTCGGCCGGGTTAAACAACGCCCGATGTTCATACAATGTGTAAACATTAGAGATGATCGAACCAGGTTCGGGTTCGAGACGATCCGAACCCGAACGTTAGGTATTTGATTAGCGGGGGCTGCTGAACTTGGATAAAGCTCTAAGGTTGTCTGGAAAACATGGATACAGCCAATGACTATATCCATGATTTTCATATAGCCTTAGGGCTTTATCCAAATGCCGAAAGTTCGGGTTCGGATCGACTCGAGCAAGCTCGAGGTTCGCTCATCTCTAGTAAACATGGCTTATGCCTGTATCCATGTTTTTGAGGACACCCTAAAAACGGCATCCAACTTCCCCAGATGCTGGGAGTCAAATGCCGGGCACTCAGAACCAAACAGTTTGGCGAGTCCACTCAACATTACTGATCACAAATCAGCAGTTTCTGTTGGGAAGCTTTCCAGTAAATGGTCAATTTCCCTGCAATTCCGGGATTAAAGGGTCCCCATTCAAATCAATGGGTTATCTGTGTAATGCAGGACAGGTCCTCCCTATAGGTGGTCAGACCCCCTAGCAACCAATCATTTATCCCCTATCCTGTGGACAGGAGATAAATGCTATTAGTCCAGTGCAGATCATTCATATTTTAAACTTTATTTTTAAATTGATTAACAAAACAACATGTGTTTCCTTTTTAAATGAACCAATTGTCTCAAATTAACACATCACTGATCCTATTCTTTCCTCTACCTTTATAAATAAGAAACAACTGGTAGAAAATGAAAGCATTATAAACATTTTATTCTTTTAATAGACACGACAGAGAGAGTAGTAGTAAAAGGGCAGGTCTGGAGTTGTGAGCTTACACTGCATTCATTTTCAGCACACTCTAATCAATGGCTCTTCCACTACTTCACAGCTGAAATCCCCTTCTGTGACAGTACACACTTCTTATTTAAATGGTGCTGACAGACAACAGAGAAACTAGCCACTTTATACAGGGGAGGGGAGGAAATTGCTTACAACACCCTAATGTGACAAAGGAACAAAAACTTGTGTGGATAAACCACGGGAGTTCCAGTTAAACAAGCCGACGATTTGGATGAGTGCAATTCAATGGGGTTATCAAGTTTCTAGATCAATAAAAACATTGTATGTTTCACCTAATGTTTATGGGTGCAGAATACTTCCCGCCATGGAATACTGTAGGCTGTATAGAATGGCAACAAGCAAATGGCTGCTTACAGGCAACAGACTGACAAAGCAAATGGGTAGGCTCTATGTACAATATACATAGCTTTCGACCAACGCACAGTATAACGGCGGCCATACACATCAGATAAAAGTAGATTCCCAGCTGAAAAAATAATCCTCCGATAAATAAAATTGTTAAAACCGGCCCTACATGGTCAATGACATTGGGGAAAGGAGGGTTCCCGAACTAAAGATATTTCTTCAAAGAAAAAATTTTCATCCAACCATTGTCGAAATTTCCAACATGGCTGACTTCTTTTCTGATGATAACAGTCTGTCATTGGTTGGCTAAACGAATGATAAATGATTATTGATACATTCAAACTGTATTGGTTAAAATCTTCCACCTTCATCTAAAAGGTGTAATCTAAAGGCCCTATTCCACGGAACGATTATTGTCCGTATTTGGCCGTTACGGCCAATAATCGTCCCGTGGAATAGAAGGTAACATGTTGAAAGACAAACGACTCATACAGCAAAAATCTGCTGCTGTTGCTCCCTGGAATAGGAGCGGCGGCAGCAGACTGCTGCTGTATGCTATGGGCTGCCCGGACAATCTAGTGATCACCCGGGCAACCCCCCGCACCTCACCTGCACTCGCTCGCGAGGAATAGCGGCGGCTGCGAGCGGGGAACCAGGAGCAATAGCGCTCAGAGGAGCTAATAGCGCTTGTTTGCTCCTCTGAGTGGGCCCGTGGAATAGGGCCTTTAAGGTGTATAGACACCTTAAAGCTGGCTGCAGGCAGAGAATGGTCAGCAAAAAGCGTACGGGGATCACCCAACCGTCCACCAACAGATGATGTTGGTGAAGATAGTGGCCGGGTGTCTTCACTGCTCGACCCCTTTGTTCTCTAGTAGATAAGCCACAATCAGAGCTCTCTGCCTTCGGCTTAACCCACCCCTCCACATAGAACACATCAAAGCTCAGCCTGTGCATAGAGAAGATGGAAGAGATAATGGATGGCGGAACCATTTGTTATTGAAGGAGTATGGTGTTGAACACTGCAAAACGGTACGTCATGTTGGGTTTTTTCATGTCTGTAGTGGGTCTGTATCTTGCCATTGCGGTGAGCTGTTGCATTTTTCTGTGTTTTTGTATGTTTGTCATGTTGGGTATGTAACACAGTCCAGTTGGCAACATAATGTAACTCATAAT
This sequence comes from Dendropsophus ebraccatus, assembly GCF_027789765.1. Taxonomy (NCBI): domain Eukaryota; kingdom Metazoa; phylum Chordata; class Amphibia; order Anura; family Hylidae; genus Dendropsophus; species Dendropsophus ebraccatus. The sequence goes on along the minus strand of NC_091456.1, from coordinate 19,863,826 downwards.
ACGAATGTTCTACCTTCTGCATCCGGTGATCTTTTTCTGGTCGGGTGACTAATCGGTTACACATTTACACTGGCTTAAGTCTCATATCCCTGGCCAGCTTAAAGAAGATCTGCATTCTGGCTGGAAGCATAGAAATACGCCTTTCAAGCTGACCTTTAGGATGAATCCATGGGTTTATTCTGGAAATTACATTATTAAGGAGACGAGGGAAGGTTCTTGTACTTCATTACAGAACAAAACAAGTCTGAGAACACAACACAAGTTACACAACAAGTTTGCACACAAGCTTTGCCCAAAGGAATGTCAACAGTGGAGAAAAAGGCCTGCACAAAGGAGATGAAGAAAAGACCTTCAGCTCTGCCTCCCACGCAGCCGTTGTCATCGGGACAAAAGCCCTTGTCAAAATATCGAGGTAAAGAAATGTACAGAATAGCAACTGATGACAGCTCTGGGAGCTCTCAGTAAAAGACAAGAGCCTCAATTACCTGGAGTTTCCAAAGGGCCCTGTTAACACTCCCAGAGGAGAAACTAAACAGTAAACAGCCCAGTGGGCCTCCTTCAGAGAAGCTTGTAAAAGGATTACTTGCTTATTTGTGCCAACTGCCTTTTAATTCCACCAAGAATGTTTGTAAAGCACCCGCTAATTGCCCCCTCATTTGTAAACAAAACCCTCCCGCGGCAGGTTCAAGTTGGGACGCTTTATGTTCGGAACGTGACAGACACAAATGAAAGGAGCTTGCGAGGGGGATAAGATGTATTTTACAGCATCAGCAAATTATCCTTTCAGACTTCACAGGTTTATATCAGGTGATACTGTTAGGAAACATCGTTGCATAGTATTCTACCTTTAATGTATTGGGGTGGTAACGTAATACACATTGATGAGCTATACCATTAACCAACCTGCGTAATGTTGTCCCCCTCCTGCACAGGCCCAGCGATCTGCTGATGAAAAAACTCATTTGTCACGTGATCGCATTGTTTTGACGGGTCAAAAAATCTGTGTCTGTCAGCTGCACAATGTCCTGGGTAATAGGGAATGTGCGGGGGATGGATGATGAAAGCAAAGGGCCACACAAGATATATCTACATAAATTGCCAGGACCCAAGTTTTCCTAGCAGAACCCAGAGCCTTCTCTTTTGTAGCAATACACACTTGGCCATTCACATGATGTAAAAGTAAATGTAAGTCTTCAGATTAGGCCACCTTATTCATGGTTCAGTCCTGATGCTCAACTGTCCAATGCAGGCACATTTGTAGTGGAACAGTGCCCTGAATTATACAATAACAGGTCTTCAGCTAAACAGCAATAGAACTACTCTTCTGGGGTATAGGAGCAGTGGGATGAACACTGGTTCTTATGAACCTGTCACTGGTTCACCAGTACCATCTGTATTTGACTGCCCCAGTCTTCCCGTTCCGTGGGGAAGGTGGAGATAGCCCGAGTCCAGCCTGGAAAACAGGAATAAAGCCTGGGCTATAGGTTGCATTCCAGGCGGGACTTGGCTGTCTCCACCTTCCCCAGGGAACGGGAAGACTGCGGGAGTCAAATACCGATGGTTCGAGTTCGTACAAACCTGAACATCAGCGCTGTTCCATCATCTCTATTCACCAGCTGTCCTTCCTTAAACCACTTTTGGAAAGTACTAACCCCTACAGCGAAGGAACGAACACCCCACCAGACGTAATATTCTGCAGATGCTCCGATCCAGTTATCCAGCCCAAACAATCTGAATCTTGCTGAAACTATTATGCTTGGCTATTTTTCTGCTTTCAACATATCAACATAAAAGAATCCACACCTTAAAAGGTGCCACTATCACAAGATGATGTTACACCTGTCACTGGTTTTAATGTCTGACTGATGTGCAGTTTTTTTTTGTTTTTTTTTACATTTCAATGCTGGAAGGGAAGGCTGCAGGAAGAAAGGATAAATCATGTTGAAATTCAACATACCCGATTACCTCTTTTCCCTGAAATCTGCCATACAGGGAAGTCAGGAGACTCCAATACCTATTAGCTCATCAACCCTATCCCACAGAAATCTGTGTATTTCTTTTATTTCATGCATATGGCAGTAATTCATTTGAATGCATGTGTATATCTGTTGGCCAAACATTATTCCACTGTTCTTGATTCAGTTATACCACCCTATTGCTGTATGCATGCATACTTTTTAACTAAAAAATGCCTGCATGCTCAGACTGACTGACTGAGATGACACATTTTAAAGTAGTTACAGTAGGAATGTTCTTTGTTCCCCATAGAAACCACTAAGCGCTCAGCTGTTATTTTATCAGAACAAATAGGAAATGAAAGCGGAGCTCTGATTATTCTCTATGGGCAACAAAAAGAATCTTAATATAAGATTTTAAATGTTCGGCAGCCCCATAGAGAATGAATGGAGTAGAGGCTGTGGTGGCTGCGCAGGTGTGCCAAGCACTCTATTCATTGTGGGGAAACTGAATTCCTATTCTGGAGACAGGCAGTGGTCCCGGCAGTCAGACGCCCAGCAATCAGCTTGTGGTCCCTTATTCATAAGACTAGCTTAGATGGGCCCTTTTATATGGACAGATAAATCCCTTACGTGCTCGTACTGAACGTTATGCACTGATTTTTTTTTCTTTCAACAATAAAAGTTTAGACGAAAAGATAAATCAATGCAAAAAGTCGTTGAAACAATCGTGCTTCCATTTGTCTTTTCTGCACTCACACCTGCAGATTATCACTTGAATTGGAACAATTTATTTCACGATAATCGGCCTGTGTAATGCTGCATTTACACGGAGCGATAATTCGCGTAATCGAACAATTAATCAAATAACAATCAAAATAACTATATGTTTTTTTATAACGATCAGTGTTTAGACGGAATGATATATCATTTGGAAAAATCGTTATTGCGATTGTTTTAAGATCGCTTAAAGGGGTATTCCCCCCAAAATTATTTTTGCATTAATAGGTTGCCCACCCGTAGCTTTCCATCTTTCCAATATAAAGTTATTATGGATTCTGCACAGTTTTGCTGTTATCTAGGTACATTCACCCCCATGGAATGCATAGAATCATGAGCTCTCAGTCCACTCCGACACGCTCCCTGCTCCTGGCCCCGACCATCCGAGACGGCATCACGTGTCCTCCTTCTCTTCAATGGGCCGGGTTAGTGCTTCCAACCCAGCCAATCTGCTGTTAGAGAGGGAGACAGTGATCAATCAGTGCAGCTGTCACTGACTCCAGCTGTCACTGACCCCCCCCCCCCCCCAGCCCCAGAGCTCACCCCCTGACTGTGACCCTTGGCACCCCTGTCACCCCCCATCTCCCGTCAGCAGCCCCCCCCGTCCATCCGACAATTGCTGAGAGCCGCGGGGCCGCTGGCTGCCCCGTGGCTTACTGTTCCCGACATCCGCCCCCCCCCCCCTCGAAATACCCCATTAACCGAGTATCCCTAGTAGAGCATGTTGGAGTAGTGTCAGGACCTTTGTACATCCTCCTGTCATATGACTGGAGATACACATTCTCAGCTGAGAGCCACGGGGCCGCTAACCTGCGGCTCACTGTTTCCGGCAGCACCCTTCCCCCCCACCCGTCGGTCAATTGCTGAGAGCCGCCGGTAAGCTCACTGTTCCCGGCAGCAAACCCCCAACACATCCCCCCCCCCCCCCCGGCGCTTACCGGCTGCCCCGTGGCTCACTGTTCCCCGGCAGCACCCCCCCCCCCCGCTTACCTGCGGCGCTTACAGGCAGTACCCAACGGCGCTTACCAGCGCTTAGAGCCGCGGGCTTACCGGCGGGCCCCGCGCCTCACTGTTCCCGACAGCAACCTGCCAAACACCCCTCCCCCCGCGGCGCTTCCCGGCGTTACCCCCCCCGTCGCTGTCAATTGCTGAGAGCGGCGCTTCCCGGCAGCACCCCCAGCCATCCGCCGCCACCCCCCCCCAACCCCCCCCCCCAACCCCCCCCCCCCCGGTCCGTCAATTGCTGAGAGCCGATCTCAACATCTCAGCTCCACCGTCTCACCATCTCAGCTCTGCTACACCGTCTCACCATCTCAGCTCTGCTATGCCATCACCATCTCAGCTCTGCTGCACAATCTCAGCTCTGCTACACCATCTCAGCTCTGCTATGCCATCACCATCTCAGTTCTGCTACGCCATCACCATCTCAGCTCTGCTATGCCGCCATCATCATCTCAGTTCTGCTACTTCATCATCAGGCAGAAGCATTGCATGATGGGAAATGTAGTTTCCTATCTTGATTATAGACCATCTTTTAGAAAAACTTGTAACTCAGGAATGGCAGCAGCTAGAAAGATGGGAGAAAGCTCAAAATACTCGGGGGGACTTGGTGAGTAAGATCAGCTAGGTTTGGGGGCATTAAATTTTTTTTTGCTTTTGGGGGGAATACCCCTTTAAGCCCATCTCACACTTAGGGTCAATTGGTGAAAGACTGTCTACACAAAGCGGCCTGCGAATTTTTAGCGAACGACCAATGATGATTTGAGAACGTTAAAAGATCAAATTGAACGATTTCTCGCTCGTCGCTTGATCGTTTGCTGTGTTTACATGAGCCAATTATCGCTCAAATGCAATTGTTATCGCAAAAATCCGTACGATAATCGTTCCGTGTAAACGTAGCATAAAAGGCTCTTATCTTTGTTTCAGCAGAATGACCTAACATATCTGATGGTCCTGATAAATAGATTACAGATTGGCTTTTGGGTAACCATGGCCAATAAATGGCTCATAGTAAGGTATTAACAGTTGAGAGCAGCTAAAAAGCCAATGTTTATGACAAGACGATGGATAACCTTACACTTTGTACTTTTAGGCAGGAAAATGTTGTATTATGATGAATTTATCATCATCTGGACATAATTCACTCCATCTTATAAAATGGCAGAGTTTACTCTTATTTGCTCTATTTGATCCTGACATCATAGAGGAGGTCATCATCATCCACTTCGGGCCAGGAAAACATTGTATGGAATAAAGGAAAATAAATGTGCATTGTAAAATGATTGTCAAGAAAGTCATCCTTACAAAGGTTTACACCCCAGTTTCTGAGCTTGACGCTTGTTATAATCATTCTTGGCCTCCTAGTGAACAACCTGAATATATTTACATTCATGGGGGAGACATCTGGTGGGTGACACTGTAAAGACCAAGTAGTGCTGCTGAAATGCAGTAGAGGGTAGCTGGTGCATACAACAGGGACAAATGGGGATTTTGTATCACCTTAAGGGGGCAAGTCTGAGAGGCAAATGATGGCAGAGTAATAAAAATAATTTGTATATGGCACCAACACATTTTGCAGCAATTGGTAGCTGTCCTATTTATTAGGCATTATTGGCCTCACAGGTGGCTACTTCCCAAGCAGAAGCTCACCTCACCCGCAAACCCCTTGTCTCAACTTGCCTTCCACTTTGACCTTGATTTTTCCTTACTCCTTCCCAAACGCTTAAAAAACCAACCTGAACCAAACTATTCGTGAAACTCCAATAGCAGCCGTGATGCTAACATGATACAAGATTATTTGCCTTTTAAGTTTTGTCTTTATCTTATATCTTTATCCTTCCTTTCCTTTAAATTGTCCCCTTTGTACTATAATTCATTCTTGGTTTGGGTCAGATTTAAGCTACAATGTCACCATATCTACTATTCCTAAGGAGCAGGTAGAATAAAAAAGGATTCTTAAAAAAAAAGCCTTATGCACAAGTTGTATTTTTTTTCTAGTCCGTATATTCTTTCCGCTATCAACGTTATCAAAATCAAAATACGGATTGTGCACCTATAGGGCATCTGCAATCCAGATTTTATTTAGCAGATTTGTTAAATCTGATCTGTACTAGTTTAAATAAAGTTGTTCAGGTAAAAAAAAAAAAAAAAAAAAAAAAAAAAAGATGTAACCAGTTTGCCTATTGCAGATCCGCATTTTTTTTTTGCAGGCGATAAAGATGCTAAAAGGTTACAATCTAAAATAATATTAGATCCCATTGACTTCTCTTGGTGAATCCATAAAAAACATGGATGCGCACTAGGACCAGTCCTTTTTTTTAATTTCTTTGTAGATTAGAATGCAGGCTCGTAATCTACTGAAAGTGTGAATAGCCCTATAGAAATCAATGGGTAATAACGGAAGTACGTAATTGTGGATCCGCAATTGCAGACACAATTATGGAATGTGTGAATAAGCCCTAAAAAAAAAAACTTCCTGAATATGCGTCTCTGTGTGTGTGCGCACCTTCAAAGTGGTCTAGTGGCACACTGACTTGCACTTTTGAGTATTCATTTGTGCTGATCACAGTGGCGTAAATAGAAATGGCTGGGCCCCATAGCAAACTTGTGAATGGGCCCCCTCCCAACTGACCACTAAGCTGTGAAATGTGGTCATAAGGACAGTTCTTTTAAGTTAAAGCAGAACCCAAGAGGCCCGCTCGGCCAACTCAAGCTGCAAATGGTGACAGCTCAGGAGGCCCCGTGTATTGTAGGATAAGGCCAAGGGCCCCCTGATGCAGTGGGCCCCATAGCAGCTGCTATGGCTGCGACAGTGGTAGTTACACCCCTGGATGACCACCTTACTCTTTTGCTGCATTCAGAAGCAAGTATGGAGGCTAGTAATCCAGCCAAATATCTGTTGCTAGGTAGCTGGCCTTTCTATCCAGAAAATGCAGTTTGTCGGTCATTGATTCTTGTAAACTCTGTAACTTCAAGCACATGACAGCCCAAAACCTATAATTTAGCATTTTATTAGCACACTTGTATGTCTGTAAACAAAACCTCTGTGTCAAAAGCTTAAAAACAATGTTCTGTTTAATATCCTCCACGGGGAAGAGGTCCAGTGTGAGGCCTATACATCCTCTCCGTGAGCTTTTTATTTTGCTCTGTAGATTTCATGGAAATTTTCAAAGCTCTTGTTCATTAAATGATAGAGAAAGAATGTAATTAGCGGCTTTTGTTACATATTTTCTGAACCTAGGCACTCCCCCACATTCTCCTCCTCCTCTCTTTCCGGTTCTCACTCCTTTTAAATTTGGCATGGGATTGCAGAAAGGTGGAGAGACTTGTTCAGCCTGGCACAGATTTCATGTCTGCAGGGGTACTAGACGATGATAGGAGAGGAGGGTTTTATCCGGAGCCAAGCTGACAGCAAAACCTGCTAATGGGACTCAAAGCAGCCGCAGAGCCACAGTGCCAGAACTTCCAGCTCTTGCCAAGTCAGGAGGGGATGCTGATTTATAGCAGCAATTTCAGCACTCTATCCTTTGGAGGGTCCCACAAGCCATTTTTGGATGGCATAGAGCCACTGAGTTCAGATCCAAAGCTGCCCGGCAGCAACACGGAAATGAAACGGGGCTGGAAATTGAATGCTGTCTCGATCTCGCCCCAGGCATGAGAGGGCTTTTCTGAGCTCTAGCAGCTCCTTGACAGTTTGATAAAATGAGCCCGGGCCTCCCTGTGGCCTTTCAGCAGACAGGATGAAGTGAGCAAGGCTGGAGCTATGAGGAACAGATTGAGCCTTAGGCAGCCCTTATGTTATTTTTATTATTTATTTATTTAGATGGTAACTTCACGCTTGTTGTCTGAAGTCATCGGTTGGACGATAAAATTAAATCAGATCTGTCACTACATTTCGGAATTCTTCTCATAATCAATACTAGAAAACCTGTTATTGTGTAACGGTAACAAATTCAACTCGTTGCTGCATTCATTTCCACTACAAAACTGTCATTTTTTTTTTTTTTAAAGAGAACTTCTACAGAACACAGGTCTCCATATGGCAGAGCTTCGCACCTTTGCATCGCTTCTAATTGGATTTCTATGAGCTTTCACTTCACACATGGCAAACAATACTGTGATACTGTAGATCAAAACAGACATAAATAACCACCTGATACTGTTGCCTATAAAGTGTCAAAACAATCCATATGCTTGTCTCGGAGAAGAAGTAATGTAAGGCAACACTTAAACTATTCTGCTTTCAAAAGGAACAACTTTGAGACTATTCAAGATTATTGGATATGTTTTGTGAGGCTGCTAGGAATTGGATGGTTTTGCGTATAAGGATATAAGCTAGAACATTTAAAGGGAATCTGTCAGCACCTGGGCTGGAACCGAGGTGCTGACAGTGTAGAGTGTACGTGTGAGTGACTCCTTTTGTGTATGAGTGTCAAAGAGGAGTAGTGGCTTGGCTTTGTGCCGCACTTCCGCACCCCTCACCACTACTTCCTCCTCCCTAATTGTACTGCATATCTACCAGTGTCCGGCCTCCTGCTTCAAACTGGCGTCACCTTCTTTCGCGTATGCGCTGTTGCTGGCATGGGCCATGCGCGCCCATTTGCCAGTCTGCGTCTGCACCACCGAGTTCTAAGCAGGGCCCACATGATAAACACAATGTCGCATGCGCTGGAAGAGCTTCAGGCCCTCAGCGCCTCCGACGCATGCGCAATTACGGTTGCCTGGAGAGCACAACGAGAGCTTGGCGACACAGACGTGAACTGGCACGTCAGTGTGCACGGCACTTCTCGGCAACAACACATGGGCGGAAAAAGGTGACGCCAGGGTGGAGTGGGAGGCCAACCACAGGTAAATATGCAGTAAAATTAGGGAGTAGAAAGTAGTGGTGAGGGGTGCGGCACAAAGCCAATCCACTACTCCTCTTTGACACTTGGTTAGCAGGTGTGGGACAAGAATGTGGCAAATCTACTGAACGGATCGGGAAAGGTATCATACAAAAAAGGACACAAATCTACACTACACTGTCAGCAGCTCGGTTCTAGTGCAGGTGCTGACAGATTCCCTTTAAGCAATATGCATAGGTACCGTAAAAAATCCTCATGCTATGTCATGCTATTGCTATAATGCTCCCAGGCACTGCTGTATTTAGATCTGATCATCAGATGTCTGATAAAGTAAAGATCCAGCAACATTAATTCCTCAGGACACGGAACACAACTAGATTACAATACGGTTGTGACAACCTCTCTCCGCTGTGAAAATTTCAGGGGAAAGCTGAGAATTACCCCACAGAATTTAAAATTCTCTTACAAGCTCCTCAGCAACAGACTGAAAACCACCATGGAGTCGGCATTCAGCCATACAAAGAAAAATTCATTTTGTGTTCTGCTGATATAGAGCATGTGAAAGAATTGTAAATGTCACGTAGCAAAGCTTGGCAAAAGTTTTTTTATTTTTTTTTATTTTGGTCGAATTGTCTTGAGAAATGCTGCCTTCTTTTTACTGCACCAAATAGGCATCGAGTGATGTCTCCCTGTTGTCACACTGAGGAACGTGGGTTCTATTCACCAGAATTTGAAATCCAGTTCAGGAAATGTTACTAAGCTTTGAATTAAAAACTTATACAAAACCTTTTGTCCCTGGCATTGAGAATACTTAGGGTCCTATTCCACAGGCCGATGGGGGCTCGATCAATGGGGGCCCGATTGTTTACTGGGCCTATTACACGGCCCGATAATCATTTAGCAAGGGCTGCAGGGACATCGTTACCGATGTCCTTGCAGCTCTTTTTTAAACACCATACATTATCTAAGCATGTTGCAGGTCTTCTCCTGCACTCCTTCTTCCTCCCGGTCCCACACGCAGCAGCAGCTTCGGTGCAGCCTGTCTTAGCTGACAGACCGCTCAGCCAATCACTGGTCGCGGCGGTCCTGGCCAGTGATTGGCTGAGCGGTCTGTCAGCTAAGACAGGCCACACCAAAGCTGCTGCTGCGCGCAAGTCCAGGAGGCAGAAGGAGCGCAGGAGAAGACCTGCAACATGTTTAGGTAAAGTATGGTGCTTGTGAAATTGTCGGTCACCCGCCATGCATCGCTATTCCACGCAGTGATGAGTGGTGAGTGTCCGATGATTTTAGGTTTGAACACTGATCGTTTTCTCTATTCCACAGAATAGGACCCTTAGTCACATGGCTTCATGCATACACTGGTCAGGCAGGACGAGTTACGACACTATTATAATCACCATCTTGTAAGGTTTCTCATCAGAAATAGTTTACATTAGGCCTTGTATTTTTATGTAGTCAGTGATGGATTAACAATATCAACTATGAGCTGATACAAGAATCAATGCTCAATAAATACAATTGTATTCTGGCTTTTACATTACACTTGACTTTCATTATTTCTCCATATACTTTTGCATCTGTGTTTCCAACAGTGATTTTTTCTTCCTGCTTGCACTTTCCAATAACAAGCCTTAAATTTGCCGTTGGGTTTTAACATAACAGCTTTTGGGGACTAAGAAGGTATGATAGCAAGTTAGGAGGAAAACAACAGAGAAATGTGCTCTGTATTACTTCTGTCAGCTGCCAATGGCCCTGAGCGGCAGAGCTCATTTCGAGAGGCAATGAAGCATCTTCTGGTCTGTTTGCTGGGAGCTCTCAGGAGCCCCTGTTGTGAAGTAGCAATCAAGAAGTGGATTTTTTGGAGTGCCCATGAGCAGGGAATACAGAAGAGAGCACTAAGGAGTAGTAGTCTCAAGAAGTCTTTCAATCTGCCTGTCCTACATATGGACAGACCCTGGAGACAAAGGCCTATATATATATCTATCTATCTGAATGTCACTACAGCTTCAAAACCAGAACAATTCTGACAATTTAATGCCAAAGCTACAGCTATTTTATTTAAAAAATTAAGAATATAAAATTAATAGGTAGTCAAGCTTCATGGAAGTTATATTTTATATACAATTCCATAGCATTAGTTACAATAACTGTAATATGAACATCACAACAAAACCAGCCATTACTATTAAACGCAAATCAGTATTATAAGAAAGAACCTGCAAAACAGAGCTGCATTACAGGAATCTTTAGCCCAAATTTATTAAAATTATTAATATCAAAATCACATGTCTCTGCTATAGAATTCACAACTACAATTCCCATCGTGCCTGGATAGCCAAAGCTTGGTGGTCCAGGTTTTATGGGAAATGTAGTTTTGTAACAGCTAGAGGGCCACAGTTGGACACCCCTGCTATATGTATACAGTATGGAAACAAATCTATTACTTTGCATTGTGAGAAAGCTGCATTCTATTACATCATTGTGCATCTACTATGTTTCAGTTTTAATTATATCCCTATGCCACTGCTGATCTACATATCATTGGAAAAAGCAGGCAAGGAGGGCAAGAGCACCCCAGCCATCAAAGAGCACACCGCCTCATCTCAGAGGTATATGTATGGATTTGGCACTGTGCCCTGTTTTTATTCTCCTCTTCCTATATGTTTTATTAGACAAAAAAAGGAGGACAGAACTGTGGCTGCCACTGCTGGTCAACTAAGACTGGCAGTGAGCAAGGAAGAGGCTCTATTACACAATGTGATTATCAGCCGTATTCAGCTGATAATCGCCTTGTGTATTAGAAGACAACGATCAGCCGACATGCACAATGTCATCTGATCATTGTCTTTCAACATGCTGAAAAATCATTGATCACAATAGCAGCGATCTTCTGCCATCGCACCGGGTAATAAGGGCGGCGGCAGTAGATCACCGTTATCTTCTATGGGCTGCCCAGACGATCTAGCGATCACCCGGGCAGCCCCCCTCCCGCAGCTCTCAGCGGCCCCTCTGGCTCTTACCCTCTTGCTGCAGACACGTGTAATAGCGCCAGCAGCAAGCTGGGAATGAGCAAGAAGCGAGAGCTGATCTGACAGGTCGGCACTCGTTGCTTCTCTGAATTGTCCCGATGTAATAAGGGCTTTAGTAGGGCAGTCAGGGGCCAGCAATGGCAGCCACAGCCATCACTATTCCCTTTTTTTCAGTTCACCAATAATGATGTCTGTCCCTCTATATGAGAAGCATCAGAAAGGGGTAGTAGAAATACAGTACTACAATGTGGTGCTGTTATATTGGGCATTTTACTGCAACTACTATGAAGTTGTTGAAATTTTAACATCATTTATGTAAAATAACTGCAACATTGTGCACTTATTTGGCATTTTTATGAAATCATTGCAAAAAACTACATAATCTGCTGCTATAAAAAAAAAAATCACATATAGGACCACTGTAAGCCTATTGTGAACAGAGCTTCAGCCACCGACTCCTCTCTAATTTAGAGGTAAAACATGGGTAGGCATTAGTCCTGTAGTACCTAGCGGCTTAGTGTGAAAGTAAAGGTGATATAATATATCAGGTCATGCTTTCATGCTGGTTTAGTCTTAAGAAGCAATACAAGCAATTTGATAATTGCTTACTTCCCTTTTATTTTGAAACCAAACCAGATTGAAAGAACTGACAGATCACACATTGTATAACATAGTACACACATTGTATAACATAACACACATTGTATAACATATCACATCCTAAGCAACTCTGGACAACCCCCCCCCAATTTTCCTAAGTAACATATCTGGTTGCACCCCTGGCTACAGCACATTACACAACCCATCTATACACAGTTCCCATCATGCTGAAGCTTTGGATGTCCAGGCCTGATGGGAACTGTAGCTTTGCAACAGCTGGAGGGCCATAAGTTTGACACCCCTGATCTGTACCCATGGCTATATTGAAAAAAAAAAGGGCTTCAGCATTCCAATAAGATATCTTCCATTTATTCAGGCAACTACCCTACATACTTTAGTTGTCAGGGACCCTTAATAATTTGTTATAGTGATTCAGCCACACATTTCCATACATGTACAGTACTATAGCCTATATCATGAAATTGGTATTGCTCTGATTTCATAAACAAGAATGTCGAAACAAAGCGTGAATCTGTCATCCCATGTCATCTTTCTCTTTATATATATATATATATATATATACTGTAATAGCTGAGGAGCTAATGTCTATTGATACAGAAAAGCATAAACACATTGTAAGACTGCACCTTGTTAAATTGTTCTTTACAGTAAACTCCTCATCTATGCAGAGATCCTTAATGCCCCAGAATGCCTCTCTCTCCGTCTACACAGCATTTAAGGGACAATTACCCTGCCAGTGTAGACATTTAATGAAAACCCAGAACAATTACTCTGCACAAACCTTTGTTTTTAATTTCTAGTCTGCAACGCTTTAGTACCAACAGACAGATCCTTTAAAAGAAAAAAAAAATGCATGGCAACAGCAATTATGATGATCTGTTCATGTCAAATGAATTATATTACTGAAAATAAATCTTTCTAAGATGCACAAGACGGTTATCTGGCTCCAGTCAGACATTCGCATTACTGGTTTTATATGTTGTACTCTACTTGATTAATATAGGTAATCAAATTATATTGCTTTCCTCTGTGCTCTCACATTCAAGGCTATAATGTTTTCAATGACAAAGTTCATAGAGTTGTATAAAAAATGTACCTCGTGCCGTATCAGCTCTTTATTGAAGTAGTAAAACACCATTTTCAATTTAGTAATAAGTAATATAAAACAGAGTGCATTGATTGGCAGGGTAGCTTCATTACTGAGCATAGCCCAGCCGCAAGGCTAACTTCAAAGGCAAGAAGGCTGTGCCAAGTAGGTACAGAAATGCATCGGGCTCCCAAAGACATCTTAATTAAACATTTACAGTGTGTCTAGATATCTGGAAATAATAACCCTTTTCTGTGGAAACCTAAAGGAAAACTCCTCCTTGTTACAAAATTTTAAGGCTATGTTCCCACTACGGGAACAGGCTGTCAATATAATAAATAAAAAAATAAATAAAATTCACAACCATTATTTGCAGCTTTCGTCATGAACACTCCCGCCTTTTACAGTTAAATGATGGCCTATTCCTGTAATGGGAACGACATAGCCTAAATATGTAAGTGGTGGCCTAACATTAAAAAATGTGTTGATTGTGTACCAGTTTTTAGATATTAGATATTTTTCTAATTCCTTATAATGTATATATGTTCTTTATTTTCTTTATATATTCTTTATTTTGCTCCATTCTGCTGTGAGACATGTCACCTCCAATAGTAAAATGAATATAACTTGTTTGATCTGTCAGAAAAAGCAGAATAAAAGGTAATTAAAGAAAAATATTTGCAGTTACTCAAAGCATTATGTAGACTTGATATGGTAGATCTCATCATGATTACTGGCTTTTATTCGCTCTATTGCAGTGGACTGTGCTGCGAATCTCTGTACTGCAGTGGCTGTGTCAGAAAAGAGCACCGACTGGCTGAGCGGACCGCCAGTGACCCGGAAGCCGGAGAAGCAGGCAGGAGCATGATCAGGTAAAGCATTATCTTGTTTAAAGCGACTCTGTACCCACAATCTGTCCCCCCCAAACCACTTGTACCTTTGGATAGCTGCTTTTAATCCAAGATCTGTCCTGGGGTCCGTTCGGCAGGTGATGCAGTTATTGTCATAAAAAACAACTTTGAAACCTGCAGCGCTGTGTCTAACGGCCGGGCTTACATTTGTATATGCATTAGGCTGGCACACCCTCTCTGTTCTTCCTCCCCACCCTCTTCATCATTAGGAATGCTCCAGGCAGATTGCTTTCTATTCCCCACCGGTGTGTATAATGAACATGGGCTGGATGTACTTGGATCATTCCTAATGATGAGGAGGGTGGGGAGAAAGGACAGAGAGCGTGTGCCAGCCTAATGCATATACAAATGTAAGCCCTGGCCGTTAGACACAGCGCTGCAGGATTAAAAGTTGTTTTTATGGCAATAACTGCATCACCTGCCAAACTGACCCCAGGACAGATCTTTGATTAAAAGCAGCTATCCGAAGGTACAAGTGGTTTGGGGGGGACAGATTGTGGGTACAGAGTCGCTTTAAAGCCCAGTAGCTACTAAGCCAAGTAGGAAGGCGCTACATTCTAGCTGTGGAATGAAAATCCGCTGCGAGAATGCTGACCATAACAGTACTGAGCATCGTAGCGGATTTTGCTGCGAAACTTCACGTGTTAAATCTGCTGCAGTACGGTAGATGGGAAGCCACCCCGTACACTGAAGATCACCTGGTCATCAGATGAGTATAATGAGTGAGACTTCAGAAATATGGAACTAAATGCCAGCTGTGGACATTGATGGACTACATGGATGGCTGGTGTCTTACAGTCTTTTTAAACCCATGTCTGATATGAATGTCGAAATTGGTGCTCTGCTGCTGAACAGCTCAATGACTGTTGAGGGTCTCTGGAATGATTGCCCAATTGTTTTTGTGGTCCCTTACTCACATAATTGTCAACTGCACATCCCCTGCTTACATGAAAGATGTGTGGCCACCAACATCTTTCACAGTCACAGTGATCGGCCTGTACAACTGATAAATCACCTATGGCCTATGTGAAAAGTCCTTCATAGAGAAGTCTAATGGTGCGTTTACACAGAGAGATTTAACTTACACATTTTAGAAGCCAAAGCCAGGAATAGATTTAAAAACAGGAGAAATCTCAGTCTTTCCTTTATGACCTTTATTTCCCTCTTTATAGTCTGTTCCTAGCTTTGGCTTTAAAAATCTGTCAGATAAATCTCTCTGTGTAAACACACCATTAGTCTACCCTCCCACCCATAACACTCATATGCCCTTACGGCGAAATGAAGTTGCTATAACCTTGCTATATTATGGAACATTGCTAAATATTTATTTTATTACAATTGGCAGCAGTGAAGTAGAACATGCACTTCGGCTCCATTTAGAGAATATAGGAGATGCACATGCTGGTGATGACACTTTGAGAATGGCTCCTAAAGGTTGGTACTGCTTGGAGAAATTGTGCATTGTTATGTGTGAAAATCCATGGTTTTCTGCTCTAACAGTACTGATGTGTTAAAAGGTGGCACTGGTACAAAGGGTGTAGGGGCCTGACATTCTCTTGAACTAAGGAGGCAGCTTTCTTAAAGCTAGGAATTTGTTCATAGTGCTTAAACAATGGTGTGAAGTACTCATGGACTAGAAGCCATATTTAAGCACCAAGGAACAGACAATTAATGAAAAGAATCCAACAAAATGAAGCCACAACAAAGCAAACCTTCTAATTAGTGTGAAACGCTCAACAAAGCCTCTTCTTTAATAATTGTTATTAAGTGGGTTGTACATTTTTTCAGCACAGTGATGATGTGAGGGCTCTGGGACAGATCCTATTGTTGGGGAGAAGATTTGCTGGTTGCGCTGCCCTTGTTTGTTTGTGTTTTTGTGATTTCCAGGGTATTACAAATGGGTTCCCAGGAGTGTGGCACAATTAAAGGGAAACAGTCACTGCGCTGGCAAGTACAGTAATAAACATGTACATAAAATGGGGTTATTTTGACCATTCCCTATGGGTTTTCTTACAAGCACCACACAAAACTTAAGAGTCTTAGGGTGGTATTACACGGAACGATTATCGTTCGAAAAATCGTTAAATCGTTCGGATTTGAACGATAATCATTTCGTGTAATAGCAGGCAACAATTAAACGGCCAACGAGAAATCGTTGATCGTTTAATAGGATCCGGACCTATTTTTATCGTTTGATCGTTCGCACATCGTTCGGTGGAATAAGAATTCACAGCTGAAACGTACGCAATAGCGACGACTAAACGACCGCAAGAACGATCATAAATAACGATCATCGTTTCGTGTACTTGGGCGAACGATTTCGGGTGTTTGCCTTAGCGGTCGTTTAGATCGTTTATCGTTAGTCATCGGAAAATTGCTTGGTGTAATAGTACCCTTAGCACTCTCACAATCCTATAGCTGTTGACTCCACTAACCAATATAAGCTTGGAAAAAAAACTAAACATGAAAGCTAAACTGTAAATCAGTAAATAAGGGACATAGGAGATCTTTTTAGCCAATTAACAATAAACAATGGCAAACAAGCCCTTTTGGGAACGCCCTGAAATCGTTCACCATAACACACAGTATGACGATCATTTATATACTCTGGTATATGAACAATATGTATGTATATGTACATACACCGAAAGATTAGTGAACGATTAGGGATGATTTTATGGTCAGCTTAAAGGGAATCTGTCAGCACCTATGGAGGGGGAGTGGTGATGGCTTCGTGCCGCACTTCAGCCCGCCTCACCACTACCTCCTCCCAGCCTGTATTGAATATTTATGGCGCCCGGCCTCCTAGCCACGGCATCTGTAGCTTCCTGGTTCAGTGTAGTGCGCGCGCGTCATTTGCGCATGCGCCATAGTGTGCCGGAGCGGCGCAGGCGCACTAAGGCCATAGCCTATGCCCTCAATGGCTTAGCTCAGTGCCACTCCGACGCACTACAGCACATGCGCGAATCATGCCGCGGGAGCGTGCGCGCACTACACTGAACCAGGAAGCTACAGATGCCGTCGCTAGGAGGCCGGGGGAACGGGCGTCATGAATATTCAATACAAGCTGGGAGGAGGTAGTGGTGAGGCGGGCCGAAGTGCGGCACAAAGCCATCACCACTCCACCTCCATAGGTGCTGACAGATTCCCTTTAAAGGGGTTATCCAGCGCTCCAAAAACATGGCCACTTTCTTCCAGAGACAGCCCCACTCTTGTCTCCAGTTTGGATGGGGTTTTGCTGCTCAGTTTCATTGAAGTGAATGGAGAACTGCAAACCGCACCTGAACTAGAGACAAGAGTCGTGTTGTCTCTGAAAAAAAAGTGGCCATGTTTTTGTAGCACTGGATAACCACTTTTAAAAGATAGGATCGACACACAAACAATTTTTCGATTGTTGCCTGCATACACATGGAAAGAATAAATTCGAACAGTATAACAATTTTTGGCATGATAATTGTCTTGTCGAATAGGACCCATAGCATAAGGATTGCAACGATACTATGTACTTTTTTAAATCTTTCTAGTTTATTCTCTATATACCTACAGTTTCAATTTGATATTCCATTGTCTGAAGACCATCAAACTTCAAATTAGCCTAAGATAACAAGAGAAGCATGATGTAGACAACATTCACTAACTATTGGGAAATCAGATGTGTGTGACTGAGCATTATACAATAGCCATCACTGGAATAATGTGGCAAGAATGCCTATAGGGACCCTTTTGTCATGCAGTTGCCAAAAGATTTGATCAAAACATGTAATTTGGGAGTAAATAGCTTTTAACATCTCAATCTACAGCCACAAAGCAGAAGGCCAAGTGCAATATTTATTGGATACCTAGATTTACATTTAAGGAACAGATACAGAGCAATGTATTGTTTTTTTTTAATCATGTAAGGACCCTAACCATGCAATATGCAGGACTGGGAAGGATTGAATATTTTTCAGTGCTGGAATTATCAGAAGCAATGTTATGATAAACCATTAACTATGTTACTTTTTTCATAGATGTGTGATCAATTGTATCTAGCAAAATTGTTTCAAGACCTCCTGCCGGTAAGGGAGAAATCATTGGTTGCATCGGCTACAAGCAATAATTTGTGTTGGAAAACCATTTGTAGAGATCACTGCTGTTCTGTGTGTTTGAAAGTCGACAATGTCTTTCATTTATATTCATCTCGTATGAAGGTATAGTTCAGGAAAATAGAATTAACTCTTCCCAACACTGGACTCCTTCACAACAAATGATGGGGTTTGGGTTATAAGCTATAAGCCAGCTTTGGAAGGTTTGGAGAATACAATTTCACAGACATCCTCTTAATAAGAAGATGACCCTACACTGTCATTAATGCAAGAGTAAGATCATAACAGAATCCACTATTAGGTCCCGGTGAATTAATGTTTAACTGCAATAAAGTCAGTAGTGAATGAGGCAATTAATCAGAGGCAGGAGAGAAGGGGGAATAGCTGTCTTTGATTTTATCCCATTCTGAATAAATGAGCATAGCGACCTTCACAAGATGTCCGACAGGTGCTGCAGTGTGTCAGGAGGAAAAAATGTAGCTTCCGTCTGTGAGCCTCCATGAACTGAACAAAGACCTGATCTGCAATTGTACATCAGGATTTAGGCCGAAACCATTAAGTGAAAAAGATGTAAACAAAGGCTGAAGTCACAGCATGTAAAGGCCGTATTACATAGCATTACATAGCGAGCACCAACCTGTGAGCTCAGTCAGCTCGCTTCCCCCTCATTCCCCACAGGCTACCTGTTCTATTAGGCCGCATTCACACCGTCCGTGTGGAAAGCAGCCTTACATGAACAGAGAGCACGCAAGGAGACACACTGAAGTCAGTGGCGGTCTGCTGTTCCTGTTCCTATTACATGGAGCAACAAGCAGCAGACGGTTGCTGGTATGATCAGGATTTTTCAATATGTTAAAAGACCTTGATCAGCTGACATAAATGGCCATAACCTGATGTCTGACTTCAGACATTAGATTATTTGTTGCAGATTCTGCAGTTTGTGACTGGATCCACTGGTAATCTAATGTCAGCGAGGCTTGGTACACAGCCAATGCTTTTGTTTCCCTTGGGAAATAATGGAGCCCGACAACTGCTGTCTTGAAATATCACGCACATTCAAGCACATTATGGGGCCGATTTATTAACTGCCCCCCTTGTGCAAGTCACACTAGAGGTGGTGCAAATTTCTGCACCCGTTGGATTTACTAAGAGCCATGGGCTTTATATCCATTTATGTGTCAATATTTAAAGTGAAGCCAAAATTCTGATCATTAGACATGAGTGAAAGGCCAATCGTTCTGCAATCGATCATTGGTGGCTGAAGAAGTTGGATGCATCCCTTAAGCTTCCTAGCAAACATGGAGACAGCCATAGGCTGCATCCATGTTTCCCCAGACTCCCTAGGTCTGCACCCAACTTCTTCCACCACTGGTAATCAAATGCCTAATGAACGGACTTGAGCATGCTCGAGTTGCATACTGTACATCTCTATCAATCATCCATCTCCCAATATATTCTGATTTCACTGTGCCTGTCTCTAGCACTTTCTAGTGAAATTCTCAATGTCAATCAAATAAGGAGGTTTGACACCTTTGCAGGACCCCCACTGCAACTTGATGGAAAAGAAACTATACAGCAGGGTGGCCAATTCCTAACTTCTCTTCTTTCTCTTGAGAGATAATCTGAAAGATTCTACTGTTCTTTCTTGTTTCTTCCACTCTAGGTGGAATCCCACAAATGAAATGACTGAACTGTACCAACATCTCAGTCATCTCAATGTGAGTCACAAGCATCTTCTGAGAGTGAAACTAGTGTCGGTTATGACAGAAAGAATAAATATCAGATGGCTACATGTGAAAGAAAGAATCAATGTAAATTACGGTAAGAGATCATAGAACATAAGTCAAGGGTTTAACTTTTTTTTTCCAGATAAACATATATACGTAACCAACACTGTTTCCCACAACCCAGATGACTATTCACTAGATGCTAATATTATGTATTATTGTGCGTGTCTGACGAACAAGGATTTTTTTTCTTTTCTAACCTACTGGGTGATCACTAGCCATATTACACAGGGTGATACTGACCTGTTGGGCCGATAATCACCCCATGTAATAATGCCCTAAGTGGACACTGTCCACCAATTTAACAATTTTAGAAAATCTGTGTCTTTGTCTCGAAGACAGGATTTGATGCCTTGGCCCAAATTTACCAAAACTTTATCTAAGTTTGAACTGTGTTAGAATGATAGTCTTAAACCGCATGAGATAAATTAAGTGGTGATAAACTTGGCTAATTTGAAGACCTAAGTTTGCACTTCTATTCTCAGTTTTGACCAACTTTTTTTGGCTTACTTTTGATCGACTCAATGCACCAAAATTGTGGCTTACCATAATGCAAGATGGCCACAACCCTTTGTCCATCATGGTAAAGATTTAGTTCTTTTTGACATACTTTAAATACTAATTGTGTAGGTCACAATTCTGGTGCCTTAGTAAATACTTGGCACCTACAACTATAGGCACCAAAGCATCAAAACATATACATTCACATTAACACTCAACTTAATAAAGCATTTATGTGTATAGAGTGGGGGAAGGGGCTATTTAAATGTATTGCTATTGGCTGCACGTCCTGTTTATATGGGTCGATGAGCAGCCAATAGCGATACATTCTGCTGCCCACAATAAATAATGTGATTAGCTGACTGGCAGGTGGTTTCCCGCGCATTGACTGATCCCCCTCCTCTTTGGGGTCAAGTTGCCAGCTGACTGTTAACAAACCTCCCAGCCAGCCTGCCATCACAGAGTGTAGAGACAACCGGATAGGGACGCTGGTGACGTGAGCATCCCTGAAGAGAGGGGGGAAGAGAGGAATGCTCAGACACATTTTTCTGTGTCTTGAGCACAAGAAAGCACAGTCAGAACTTAGAGAAGGAGACTGATATGGTAATAAGCATTGAACAGATAGTTAGCCTTTAGGAAATGGCACCTATTTAACCAAATTACCCTTTTAAAGCGATATTGTATCAACCAACTCACCCCCTAGGGCACAGAAGCTCTAGGCCACGCCTAATTGACTGCTGCAGACTAAAAGAGAATGTTTTACCCTAACCAAGGCATTTTAAAAGACATGACCGAAAAGCACTTACTCTCAACAGTATCATGACAGTACCAGTGGTTTGGGTTGGTGGACACAGTATCGCTTTACTGGTGTATATAAAATGTCGGGATATGCAAACCTCTAGTTGTTTTGGGGAAGTCTTTGATTTCACAGAATGGACTCCGCTCCCATCCTATGTATTAATGGCTTTTCTCATGTGTCCCTTCCGGTAATACATTCTGGATGTAATATCTGTGTATTCAGGAATCTAGGGTTTCTGTGGGTGTACCGCAAGCTCTCTACACTTGCACATAGTCTATATGTGATTCACCACCCTCCTCCTGTACAATGCCTTATGTGTTCTTAGAGGGGTAAGCCCACATACCATATGTTTATTTAAATTAAGCTCAAAAGGTACATACGCATTTTATAAAAAAAAAAAAAAGAATCAAGTGAAGAGTTACAACATAAATTTACATGTTACTACTTCAAAGAGTTTAGCAATGTGAACGTCCACCTAGTGAGCAGAGTGCTGGTGGACACACATGCTCATTTACTCTCCCCACAACCTATTCGCTATACAGTGATCCTCTGTTCACTGCAAGGCAATAAAGAGAACTAGCTTCGTGCTCATCTGGGAAGGACCAGTGCCTCTGCAATGCCATGGCAGTATTGCTGCAGAGACTCCTTTCAAACTTTTTAGGATTGTAAAGTGGAAGCAAAAATTAAAAAGTGGCGGCTATGGTGTCTGCAGCCAGAGGAGTGAAAAGGCTGGTCCTGTACAGAGTCTGCTCCAAACAGCTTATATTAGCAGAGACACCACAGGGACACACAGGGAAGTGAGAGATAATAAAAACAGAGTATTTAGACTTGAAACACTGCCCAATACTTTAAAACAGCTATTAACAGCATTTCAAGATTTAGGCGATGGAAATGAATCATGGGATAATCCCTTTAGGAAAATTGTATTTTAGGTTACAATTGGTAAATTTATTACAGACGTGTAATGTTCATACACCTTAAAATCAAAGATGTAACTACATTTCATTCTCAACACGTGTTTGAAATATAAACACAGGAGAAAAGCGTGTTTATACATCTTTCAACATAATTTATAGCAGCGACAAGAAACACTGAGACTAATAAAATGTAAATGTTTAACCCCTTGAGGACCTGTGACGTACCAGTACGCCAGCAGGTATGGGGAATCTATAAAGTGACCTGAGAAGCTGAGCTTCCTCCATAGGAAGGTGAGAACCGGCTGCTATCAGCGATGGCGCTGCCTCCCGACATTAACCCCTTAAATGGAAGGATTTAGAGTGTCACTTTCAAAATCTAAATCAACAGATGTGATATGAAGCAAGTTGGCAATTTACATTCATTATTAATTTTTTAGTTATCATGGAGAACACAGCACTTCCTGTTTTCTGACTGTTTCCTGTTTTTTTGAGAAAAAAGCTGTCAGAAAACAGGAAGTCCTGTGTATCCCAGGCCATCTGAGCGCTCACAGAGAGAAGGCAGTCATATGACTGATGGACACATTGAGCCGTGACTCTCTATACTGGCCGGAATTCCTGTGTTTAGTCTTTTTTTTTTTTTTTTTCAACCAGCACAAGTCAGAAAATCTGACTGCAGGAGACTGGACCTGAATAAGTAGAGCTTTGTTTTACAGCATGATAACAAAAATTCTGAATGTACATTGCAGACTTTCTTTATTTCACATCTACTGTTGATGTAGATTTTGAAAGTTATAATGACAGTGACACTTTAAGTGACAGGAGCAGCGATCTGGACTCCCACAGTGTGAAGCTTTCCCTGACTACTTGAGGTGTAACACTTACCTCCATGCGGCCATCTCTGCGATCTTCTAATAGAGTCTGCCACAGGCAGATGCTATGAGAGGATCGCCGATAACATTAATCAATCTAGTTACTGCATGAAATAGTCCCCTAAGGGGACTTAAAAAGTGCAAAAAATTTTTTTTTTTTAAATTTGACTTAGCCCCTCCTCTAGTAAAACTTCAAATTACCCTCTATCAAACTGTATATAAAACACATATAATTAAACATATTATATATCCAATCTATTAAAATAAAAAATATATTATTCCTGCACGATGAAAGGGGTAAACAAAAAAAAAGAAGCCAAAATGCAAGATTTTTTATGGCTCTTAGAGAGCGAGGAGAAAAAAAACAAAAATGTAAAAATGAAAATTGTCTTGGTTCTTATGGCCAAAATCCACTGTGTCCTTAAAAAGTTAAGGAAATGTCTGTATACAAAGTGTCAGCAAACAATTGCCCATAATATAAACAAAATGTGTCAAAAAGATATCCAGCTAGACAACCATTTTTATTATTATAGTTATTCTTGAAATTTTACAGGATGCCTTACTTTATTGATTTGATTTTTTTTTATTTAGTTCTCTATGTATGCAACTTAGACACGGAAAGAGATATGACATACAGTGCTAGGTTAATAGGGTACATTGCGCTATTGTTGTGACAAGGGCTGCTGCTGACTTACCTCAGTCATGCTCTGCACTGGCCTCACTAGCCAAGGGGGCTTTCAAAGTATCCAAAGGTTAAATGATCAGACAATCAGTGTCCAGACTGACAACATATTGACTATAATGCTGCAGGGTGAAGACCTCAGGCTTACACACCGTATTATCATTTGGTTGACTTCCTCATAAACTGAATCATTTCTGCCCTCCTCAATCACTTTCAGTCTGACTAATATGCGGTTGTGCTGTGACCTGGGTGGTATTAACCATTTCTTGGTAAAATGAGGAAGATCAGGTATCTCACATGGTAGAGAGAGAGAGAGAGAACGGATACTGTTACTCATTTACCAACAGTTCACCTCAATGCCACAGATACATTAAAAAAAAAAAAAAAAAAAAACCTTTCACGCTTTTAGAGTCTCTATCTGATGAAGAGGTTAGGGGAAATGAAGTATAAAATAGCAGATTGTAGACAGACAGAAGCCATAAGCTAAACAAAGGTTTATTTTAGGGCCTGTCAACAAAGAAAACCATATTGGATGTTACCAATTAAAGCAAATGCGTCATCAGAAAATGAATTATTGTTTAATTGATGTTTTTATACTAAACATTTTTTAATAATTTTAGATTTTTTTAAATTTTCCATTTTACTTTATTATAAAATAATCCTGATATCTTGCAGATTTCATTCTCACCACTGGGGCAAAAACTACACTGATGCCCCTGTGGTGATAAGAGGAGGCTGCTGTAAAGTGATCTGTACAGTGACATCTGACACATGTAGATAGATAGCACCAATACAAGACAAAAGCAGCTCCCTGTGGAAAGATCTATTTAAAGGTCACAGAGTACGCTCAGTAATGTTTCATCTCTATCTTAATGGGACATGCTGTCTATTGTTGTCTATGTCAATGAGTCTTGCTGTAAAGCATGTCACTAAATGCTGTTAAAAACAGTCCAGGCAAGATGGCAGCCCCCATAATAATGTACAAACATACAAAAAAAAATTATAGCCAGTAAATAGAAACTGATTAGAATAAAAGAACAACTTTAATTATCTGACTCAAAATAGTAAAAGAGGATGTAGGCAATACATTCCCTTCAAAGATTACCAGAATTCTCCCTCTGTAGACTGCCGACCGCAGTATCTATAGGGTTAACTGTCAGCACCGGAGTCATGCTGACAGGTGGTTGCCTGGCTATCACTGACAGCCAGGATCTGCTGCAGATGAGACAGGCGCAGCTTCTGTGCCTGTGTCATCCTGCATCGTAAATTAACATCGCTGCAGGATTGGGCATAGGCTGCAGCGTTGGAGGGTACATTTGCTTTAAGTGTTAAGTGCTGCATATGAATAGAACAGCACCAGCGTAGGTGCCATAGTCCTTTTTTTTTTTTTTAAACCCAGGCTGAACCAGTGCTTCACTCTGCATCCGTGCACAGTAATAAAGTGGTGCCGTGCCTGGGGACTGGGCTGTGGTTAAAAAAAAAAATAAAAAAAATGACAGCAGCACAGTCTTCCCCGCACCAGCGCCGTTCTATTCATATGCTACATCTAAAGCGAGTGTACATTCACTGATGGTAAATTTGCTTTAAACAGCAAAACAGGCCCATTCTGTGTCCCCTGCACGTTCCTGTGTATGAAGCCTAGAGACTGTACACTAGCGAGGACTTTGAACAATCATGTTCACTTTTGCTCACCAATATGGCTATAATTATTCTTTTATGGATAATAGTAGAATGGTGTAATTATTATAATAGTATAGCTACTATGACTGTAGGCAGGTGTGTGCACTGTGTACGATAAACTCAGCATTCCACAGAAATGATATCCAGTATATTTTTTCATAAACACAGACCTTCACGAGGCTCAGAATACGGCTGTAGCACACTTCTGCAGTACAAATCTGACTTGTCCGTAATTATCTAGCTGAAGAATAAGTCAAGGTGATGATGAAAAATCTGTGATAAAAGTCTCAAATTAAAAATGACTAGAAATATGATGGAAGTGAAACCAGAGAATGGTTAGCAAGCTTAGGAATGAGCGCTCACACGGCTTAATGAAGATCCATCTGAGGACACTGATGCTGTTACATACGTTTCCTGAGGGATTGCTTTTCTGAGATAGATGATCGCACGTCACTGGCAATAACTCCTTGTGGTGCAGCATAGGTGCAAATACCTCAATTTTCAGATCACCCTCCTCCACTTCAGAACACTAATCTCTCATCATTCCCTTCCTTGAGATTTAGCTCCTGGCCTTTACACAAAGACCTTGGGGACTGAAAGAAATAAAGGCAAGTATCTGCCACTCTCACGAGATCACAGGTTTACGACACAAGTTTATGTCTTTACTGAGCTGTTCCAAGTCTCCAAGGCTGGGGATGAAGCAACTTTCATTCGGCATTCACTTCTACAATCAATACAAGCGGCCTGATGCTAGGACTGATATTTTGTTTTGCATTGAATTCAGAGAACATATTAGCAAATCAAACTGCTTGGTTGCACTGCTGTTTCCACTGGTGGGCCTTGGTGTGAACTAAGACTGAATTAAAAGCTGGCTCAGATTATGTAGCATTAATGATACATAAGCTACTTATATCTATACCTCCCATAGGCAACTGCAATTCCTTGACCAATTTTCCTTTTCAGTACATGAAAAACATTACAGCGGACACTGTGGTGGGAAGATACCTTGGGTTATTCTGTTAATGCATGTCTTAAAACGCAGCAGGTAAAGCGTACCATACAAAAGATTAGCTGCTGTGTGTACTTGAGGAGCAGCACTACTTCTGGTCATTATATATTTCACTGGTTTTCCCCTCTGTGGGATTTATCTAAAATATTCATCCCCGAGCTAGTGGGTGGGGACTAACGGATATGATGGCTCTCATACATTGCACATATACAGAAGAGCATATTCTGCTATTCTATGTCTTTATATTACACTCTAAGGGTAAGTTCACATAGAGTAATATTGCAGGAATCCCGCTGCGGAGGTGTGCAAGCCATCCCACCTGGAATCCAGCCTGCCATCTGTGTCAATGGGAGGGCTTGTGCGCCTCCACAGCGGAGTTCAGAGGATTTTACTCTGTGTGAACTGGCCCTAAAGGCCCTATTACATAAAATGATTATCGTAATCTTTGGAACTCCTGGCATCTTCATTCATTAGGACACCGCAAGCTCCGAAACTGATAAATCTTTGAGCTACTGTACTGACACCATTACAAATGATGATGCCAGGAGTTCCAAGGTCTGGTCCGCAGTATAGAGTGTGTGCACCAACCATATACTGCAGATGTGTGAATGGCTGCTAAAGGATAATGTAAGTTTTACCCTATGAGAGTAGCATTACCAGCTAGCTAATCACATTGCAAAGCTAGCACATAGGCTCTAATTATGTAACCAAAGAAATGTACAAAAACTGTGAATCTGGGAACACAGTCTTAAAGAAAACCCGTCCCCTCTCCTGACCTGTTTGCTTTAGTGAATACATTTTCCCTATGAAATAATTCTACATCATCTTTATTTTCAGTGGTACTTCTGCTATTCTTCCAAGAAATGTATAAATAAATAGAGAATTGGTAGTTATCATGACACAGACACACAGCACTTACAGCTGATGTGGTAATATAACACAATGATCAGTTGACATGAACGATCTCGGCTGATCGTTGCAGTCGTTTGTCTTTCAACATGTTGAAAGGCAAACAACTAAGGGTGCGTTTACACAGACAGATTTATCTGACAGATTTTGGAAGCCAAAGCCAGGAATGGATTTGAGAAGAGGATAAATCTCTGTTTTTCCTTTATGAACTGTTCCCTGTTTATAGTCTGTTTCTGGTATTGGCTTCAGAAATCTGTCAGATAAATCTGGCTGTGTAAAGGCACCCTTAGATAGCAGAAATATGCCGCTGTTGCTCTGCGGAATAAAAGCGGCGACCGAAGACTGCTGTTATCTGCTATGGGCTGCCCGGGCGATCTAGTCATCACCCGGGCAGCCCCATTCGCCCAACCCCCACAACGCAGCTCCCTCTGCACTCACCTGTTCGCTGCAGGCGCTGACAGCGCTTGTTTGCTCCTCTCCGTCGCCTTGTGTAATAGGAGCTTAAGAAGCAGCAGCCCTGTGTAACATCTACTTCACACAGTACTCTCTTGTGTACTATGTCTGCAGTCTGGCTCTCTCCAGTGTCTCCCCCTCCCCTCTCTATAGACTTCTATAGGCAGCATATAACAGACACCTCAGTGAGCTGCTAGTCCATCATGTTAAGACAAGCTTCTCAGAGTGAATGATAAATTTAGAATAGGGTGGAAGGCAGGAAAGAAGCCTGATAAGTGGAGAAAAAGGCATATTTCTCTGATGAGATACATTACATTTCTTATGTTCACTTGTACTATGGATTTATGCACTAGACAGAATTATAGTTATGTATAAGAAAAAGGATCACTGATCCTTAGTGACATTCAGCCTTTGGGGTGACAACCAATCATTGTTAATAAATGCAATAAGGCTTCAAACAAAAGCAAAGCTCAATGGCTGTCTTCATCTGTCTGCGTTGTCCATAATATGCTAATTCTGTATTTCCTTCATGCTATGGCTTTAATATGATTTACAGGTGTGCTGATTTAATGGTATTTCCTGCTATGCAGTTCCTCATAGTATGCAGTACCTTGTAATCAGCCTGAAATAGGTCTCCAGAGAAGTTCCCTGGAGAACGGTAACAGAGCAGGATATTAAGCAAGGATAAAAAGAATTGAAAAGTTCTCGTCGGAATTTATGATTATCCATAAAGGGCCTAAGGGAACTGTACAGACAAGGTGAAACGGGAAGTGAAAGCAGACTTAAGAGAGGACATTTCAAATGCTCACTAAGGGAAAACTGTCAGCCAAATGGCTCTAAGCTAAACTAGATTTAATAATGGGAAATATTTGTTCTGCAGAGGACAAAATGATCCTACAACAGCTTGTTTCAGGGAGTCTGCTGTATACATAAAATATATCATAGTACATACTTAGCATCTTACAACTAAACTGTGGCTGCTAAATAGTACATCATTTAAATGAATTTCAGGGCTGATCCAGCAGCACATCCATATTTTTCATTTGGCCCAAGTGCTCTTCACCATTTAGCCGATATCAAGCCAGGAAGAGCAAGGAAAACCAAGCTTTTAGGCTGTGTTCCCACATTCCCAGTATTGTTGCATTTTATTTTTATACATAATCATTCTAAGGGGCCATTCACATGTGCGCAATGTACAGTCCGTGCAAAGACCGCATACTGTGGACCAGACCTTGGAACTCCTGGCATCTTCATTCATTAGGACACCGCAAGCTCCGAAACTGATAAATCTTTTAACTACTGTACTGACACCATCACAAATGATGATGCCAGGAGTTCCAAGGTCTGGTCCGCAGTATAGAGTGTGTGCACCAACCATATACTGCAGATGTGTGAATGGCTGCTAAATGATAATGTAAGTTTTACCCTATGAGAGTAGCATTACCAGCTAGCTAATCACATTGCAAAGCTAGCACATAGGCTCTAATTATGTAACCAAAGAAATGTACAAAAACTGTGAATCTGGGAACACAGTCTTAAAGAAACCTCTCCTGACCGGTTTGCTTTAGTGAATACATTTTCCCTATGAAATAATTCTACAGCATCTTTTATTTCAGTGTTACTTCTGCTATTCTTCTAAGAAATGTATAAATAAATAGAGAATTGGTAGTTATCATGACACAGACACACAGCACTTACAGCTGAGTCTTTCCCCTTTTCCTCTCTATCAGACTGCTCTCCACACTGTGAGGTTAAGGACCTTCGGGTCTTGCTCCTTTCTCTTGTGTCTTTTGATGTTAAAGAGTCACTGTCGTATTTTTTTTTTTGCAGAAATCAATAGTCCAGGCGATTTTAAGAAACTTTGTAATTGGGTTTATTAGCCAAATCTGCCATTATCTGCATGTAAAAAGCCTTTTCCCAGGTCCCCCCCTCCTTCCTCTTTTTCATCCACTCTGAAAAATCTGAAAATTGTGACTTGTTGCAGGAGACGTACCCTGTCTGCTCTAGGGAGAGGGGAGGGGGGAGGAGGAAGGAGGGAGTTAGCCGCAGCAGAAAGCAGATAACAGAGGATTACAGGCACGGAGCTGGGCGACAGCTGTAATCTGAGCTCAGACAGGTCACTGGTGACTGTCACAGGAGATATCCCGTGAGGGATTTGTAGATTAACTCTTTGTTGTCCTGTTTTTGTCTTTTCTTTAGCTCTCTCCATAGGAGAACAATGAAGACAGGGGGAAGAGCTTTAAACTGCTTTTTCATGATAAAAATGCATTTTTCGGATAATAAACCCAATTACAAAGTTTCTTAAAATCGCCTGGACTATTGATTTCTGCAAAAAAAAAAATTCACGACAGTGACACTTTAAGCCCCTCACCCTGCGCTACTGTGAGCGGGGTGAACATTAGAACACTGGGCTCCTAGAGGCGCTATGGGCCCTGGCACTTGTCTATGTAAGCCCTGTGCGGACGCCGGCCCTGATCTTTTGACACAATAAAAGTGGATCAGTAGAGGATGTGGTCGCTACATATGATTTGTGGCTTTTAATATTGGAAGCTGTGGGCCTTCCCATTTCTGTGCACCTACATAAGGGTGAAGTCTGCTCCTATTACAACTATTTTTTATTTACAAAATGGACAGGAGTTGTTTAGTGGGAAAACCCAACTCCACTACACACTTACACAAACTCAACGCTATGCTCTATGCAAAACTTCACATAGGTGCAAACGCACGTGTGCTTTCAGTTACGAGGTCTAATTTACATAACACATTAATGTGTAAAATGTAACAATGACGTCTTCACCCCATATTATTAAGGGGTGTTAGAAGCATATCTACTGTAAGAAAATCGTAGAAAGCATCTCAAAATGCTTAGATGGTCTTCTACACAGTTCCTAAATGCTACTAGTATTATAATAATAGTATACCATAGTGTAGAACTTTATCAATGTTTTTAAAGCTATAAATATTTCACTGTGGACAAAACAAGGTAAAGGCTTTAATTTTCTGGAATCATACAGTAGCTTTAAATAAAACTTGTAGTGACTCATCAAGAACAAGATCAGAAACACACATCAGTCACCACATTTATGTATCATGGAAGACAGCCAACATTATTAAAGGAAAACCAATATGAAATCAAATATTGTATCATCAACGGAAAAAAACAAAATTAAAAGTGTGTATTATTCATGTACAGAGAACTCATGCTGCCTTGTAACAATTTTTTCCACAATTAATAAATGACCTGTAATGTAGAGAGTACTTATCGTTACAAAACAAAATTTAAAGGCAGCTGTGGGTGTATATTAGGCAAAGTGCAACCAAATTTTGGCTCCTCATTATTTCAGTAAATTTTTTTTGTCAATGCTTGATGATTAGATGGGCCCTTTCCTCTCCTCTCAATCTATGCAGTCTCACATACACACCAGGACAATGGGACTTTTTTTTTCGATGGGGGAACATAAAAAGGCAGCAACCCCCACCCAGGTTCCCCCACAGCCCACAGACCCCCGCCAACCTTCAGTTTCTCCTGGTCTCTTGTGTCATCATGACCCAGGGAGAACTCTCCACTCAGCTGGGTTGGGATGTCCATGAGCGGCAAGGCAGCACTGCAGGAGCACCTGAACAGGTAAGTATAGCTGCCTTTTTTTTTATTCAATCTTTCTTTTATTTTAAACTTAAAAATAGGAAGTTACAAGCATATGCAGATAAAAACAAGTAAGGACAATGGGACTTTTACTTGTGCCTTGCCTAATTCTTTCTTTCCTATGATCGCATGCATCTCATACAAACAGGACATGTATCAGAAACCGTCTCTATTTGCACAGACCCACTGATAAAACAGGGGATTTGTGCCGTACCTACGGACTTGCCCATTCCCCCCCCCCCCCCCATGGTTTCTGATACAGATCCATAACACCTACAGATGTGTGTATGGGGCAATAGAAATCAATGAGTCCACATTTGCAGATCCTTATTCTTGTGTTATCTGCCTAAGGTGTTTACCCTAGTGCCTAGTTGTTACAATACTATGACAGTCCTAGTATATATTAGAAAGTTTAGGTAGTAGTTTGGGGTGTTTTTTTTATCATTGAATTGTTACTCAGTTTACATTCTGTTAACTTTTGGCTGCAATGATGACAGATGAGAAATTAGGTTGCAGGGAGTTCTTTTGGGAGGTTCACATGGAAAATGACAGAACCTTTTATAATGAATTTTACTCCCCTCATACAAGCCTCCAATGAAGAGAGTGCTCACACTCACTCACTCACTCACAAAATTACCCATTGCTGTATAGAATAAGCATGGCTACTAGCAATGTAAACCATTCTGGTGAATATGGTGGCGATTGATTTTCAGAGTTTTTAGTCAAGAGATTGAGAAATTCATGTTAATGCTGCATGAAATGGGGATGGTTGTGATGAGATCTCCATTGAGCCTAAAGTGCTAAAGACGACTTTATTCGGGGGACTATGGAGTATCACATTAAGCAACATGCACAATGCACATCACCATGGTCACTGGTTCATATTTGTGAAATATAGAGACCCACAGTCTATGGCCCAGACACTGGTGCGAGTCCTCTAGCAATGCAGGGGTTACAACGCTATTTGTCAGGCAGGATGAGAGTTGCCAAACTGATTGTAGCAGGAGCATGCAGAGCGCAAGGCGTGTAAGCTCTATGGGTTGTTTACTGCATGAGCGGCTAATGTTGCAGTGCTTCCCACTGCTCGCCTCTGTATTGATCGGTATAAGCAGCGTGCTACAAAGGTCAATAAAGAAGAGAATTTCTCTATTACCACAGTGTTTCATGAAAGTGATGATTACTATAGACATAGCATGTCTTCTAAGCAAAAGCGGATAATGGGCAAGGGATGGGTTGATGACAAAGAAAAAAAAGGCAATAAGGAATAATAAAGGTCTATCCTGAAGAAACACATCCAAGTTCAATCAGAAATGATTTACAACATTAACTTGTGTTCTTTTTACAAAGAGCTAATCTAAATTCTTCTGTATACGGACTATACACTCCCAATAGGTTGTCATTCTATATACATTCCCCCAATAGGTTGTCTTTCTATACACACTCCCCCAATAGGTTGTCTTTCTATACACACTCCCAATAGGTTTTCATTCTACGTACATTCCCCCAATAGGTTGTCATTCTACATACACTCCCAATAGGTTGTCATTCTACATACACTCCCAATAGGTTGTCATTCTACATACACTCCCAATAGGTTGTCATTCTATATACACTCCCAATAGGTTGTCATTTTACATACACTCCCAATAGGTTGTCATTCTACATACACTCCCAATAGGTTGTCATTCTACATACACTCCCAATAGGTTGTCATTCTACATACACTCCCAATAGGTTGTCATTTTACATACACTCCCAATAGGTTGTCATTCTACATACACTCCCAATAGGTTGTCATTCTACAAACACTCCCAATAGGTTGTCATTCTACATACACTCCCAATAGGTTGTCATTCTACAAACACTCCCAATAGGTTGTCATTCTACATACACTCCCAATAGGTTGTCATTCTACATACAATCCCAATAGGTTGTCATTCTACATACAATCCCAACAGGTTGTCATTCTATATACACTCCCAATAGGTTGTCATTCTACATACACTCCCAATAGGTTGTCATTCTACATACACTCCCAATAGGTTGTCATTCTACATACACTTCCAATAGGTTGTCATTCTACATACACTCCCAATAGGTTGTCATTCTAAAACTGATATTTCACAATATAAAATACCTATGTGACAAACCTATTTGCTACTGTCCATAAAGTCACTTGCATATATTTTTTTTTAACAAGCCAAAAAACAGGCTGGCCGCAAAAAGCAAGAGTGAAGTGCAAAGCTTCTTTATATCCAACAAGCAATGTTATGGCAATCGATATGCCCTTATCCATGACTGCTGGATAAAGACAGATGGGTGAATTTATAAACTGTGTTGTTGTAGGTTTTTGAGTGAAAAGGTTGTAAAATTTTACCCAACTGCTAGTTAAAAAATGTGTGGCTTTTAGTTTCTGGTCTGCCTTCTAAGTAAACAACCTATGTGACAGCATTTATGGCTAGTTTTAAGGGCGAGATTCAATCATGATGTGCCATGTTTTACTTTTTGTGCAAATTTTTGTGCAGATCTACGCAAGCTCTGGGCAGTCCTACTTTTAAGGTGTTTATATGACTGCAGATTTGTGCAAATTTACCACGCCACATGTGCCTGTATACACATTTTGCACATGGTACACAAAAACTTGCATAGGCTGACGGTACTTACACCACAAATAATAAATCCACCCCCACCTCTAAATAAGGTTTATCAAAATTCTGCATGTTGGATAAAAAAAACTAAAACTTTTACAATATTCTTACATTTGCTCTGTGCAGTCCCTAACCTATTTTTGGTGTACAGTGTAAGTGAGATGGGTCAAGCCCCCTAAGCAATGGACAAGAATGTGGAATACTTAGAAGATTCTATTTTAAGTGGGGGGAGCAAGGTGCTGAGCTGAATGAGCTTGGCAATGCAGTCTCTCTCACTGAGGTTACACCTGTTTTCAGGGACGATCTAAGCCCTGTAGGCATATGTGACCTCAGAGAGAGACACTCACACACACAAGTGAAAGAAACTGCATACTTACCACTCGTGAGGATACCGGCCACCTGACTGGCATCACAGTCTGACCACGGCTCTCAATGTCAAGACTACAGGGAGACACAGGGGTCAACCTACAAAAAAGCAATTTTGCCAACACATTCCTAAAATTACCTTCTTTAGCTACCCCTTTGCTATCTATCTGTTTCACCAACTGGGACAATTACCATTTCAAGTGCACAATTTTAATCCCTTAGGCCCCCTTCACACGTCCGTGTCAGTTTTTACGGTCAGTAAATCCTGATCAGGAGGCCTCAAATGTCATCAGGAAAGTATCAGGATTTCCTGACAGTAATCCGTTTTTACCTTCAGGAAACCATTAGGAAAAACCTTCAGGATTTCCTGATCAGAAGAGAAAATAGGACATGATGGGAGATATAGTTCTGCAAACTGGATGGTCACAGCTCGCAAAAGTACAACTCCCATCATGCCCGGTTGACAGGTCATGATGGGAGTTGTACTTCTGCAACCTGGATGGCCACACGCTGCAGAGGTACAACTCCCATCATGCCCTGCTGACAGGTCATGATGGGAGTTGTACTTCTGCAGCCTGTGGCCATCCAGGTTGCAGAAGTACAACTCCCATCATGCCCTGGTGACAGGGCATGTGTGTGTGCACGGGTGGCAGAAGAGTGGTGAGGTACAGAAGACCGGCAGGGTGATCAGCGGGCAGCGAGGTGTGGGGCTGAGGATGCGGGGGTGCCGGCGGGCTCTCAAACAATCCGGAATCACAGGCACTTTCCTAATGTACATCAGGAAAGTGCCCGTGATTCCGGCGCTCCCATAGACTTCTATGGGGGCGTCCGGGCCGGAATTCCGGACAACAATCCGGAAGGGTGTCCGTGACTAATTGAAGTGTATGGGTCCGGAAATCCGGGTGTTTTTTCCGGACGTGTGATTGGGGCCTAAAGTCTCTTAAATAAGTGGTTTAGCAAGTTAATTACACATGCATGGTTGCACAGTGTCAAATTGCAGTACATGGTTATACTTGTTTTGATAATATAAAAAGTATTAGAAAAAAATTCCTCCAAAAACATCAATAAGCCTGTCCACAGCATGTATGAGCTACTACAACTCAGCCCTATTCACTTTAATGTAGCAGAGCTGCAATGCCAGGCACAACCCACTGAGCACAACTGTTGGACTCATAGGACGACGCATGCCTAGCAACACTTCTTTTAAAGTAATGGATGGCACTAGGTCAAGAGCATTGAGGGAAAAATGATGAAAGACACAGAAATGAAGCCAAAAATTCGCCTCTTTCAATCCAAAAGTTGTAAAGACCAGGCCCATGACTTCCAAGTCATCTTTTCACAAGTACAAAACGATGCTCTTTCTTTATGGTCAATTGCCTCTGGAAAGCGAGTCAGTAGAACTGACCAGCTTGGCACTCTAGGATATTTGCTGGCATATCTTATAACCCTTTGTGCCAGGAAGCATTCAGCCTACTCTGTGTACTGAGCCAGGAAGAAATCTTGCACTGTTCAACAGCAATAAAAAAATAAAAAAAAATAAATAAAAAATAAGATTAAATGGAATGCCAAGGCAATTGTGTAAAAAATAACAATCACTTGTTTATGCTCATTCACTTCAAAGATATTACAGCACAAGAAGATCTATTCAATTGTTAAACCTCACTTTATGTAGACTATGAGTAATGCCGACATCTAAAAATTTCTGGATTCACGCTTACTGTATCGCAGCAAGTTTTGCTGTGAAATCCATTGTGATCTTGTTTTCTATAGCACGCCATTCTTGCAGCGTGCAAGAATGTACCATGCCGTATGCTTAAAAAATTAACTACTTAGCTCTCGACACCAAGCTTACCTATTGGGAGCTAAGTAGTTCAAACAAAAAAATGTAAGCAGGAACCACTTAAATAGAAGGGGTGCAAAACACCTCAAGGTACACCTATAACATTATCCTCACAAGCAAAAGAAAGCAAGTGTATATAGGTACACACCTATATCTTTTTCTTGTGGTAGGTAAGTACGTAACTTTTACAAGTCTAAAGTACAATATTTTCTCAGTGGAATTTGAATCTGCTGCGGGAGAGGAGTGCCATAGACTTAAATAGAAATCAGTATTGGAGCGGATTTCGCTGCCAGAAACACTCTGCTACGAATGCGGTACATGAACCCACCCTAACTAATACATAAGCTATTTTCTAAATGAAAAGCTAGTAATGAGTATATACACTCACCGGCCACTTTATTAGGTACACCATGCTAGTAACGGTTTGGACCCCCTTTTGCCTTCAGAACTGCCTCAATTCTTGGTGGCATAGATACAACAAGGTGCTGGAAGCTTCCTCAGAGATTTTGGTCCATAGTGACATGATGGCATCACACAGTTGCCGCAGATTTGTCGGCTGCACATCCATGATGCGAATCTCCCGTTCCACCACATCCCAAAGATGCTCTATTGGATTGAGATCTGGTGACTGTGAAGGCCATTTGAGTACAGTGAACTCATTGTCATGTTCAAGAAACCAGTCTGAGATGATTCTAGCTTTAGGACATGGCGCATTATCCTGCTGAAAGTAGCCATCAGATGTTGGGTACATTGTGGTCATAAAGGGATGGACATGGTCAGCAACAATACTCAGGTAGGCTGTGGCGTTGCAACGATGCTCAATTGGTACCAAGGGGCCCAAAGAGTGCCAAGAAGATATTCCCCACACCATGACACCACCACCACCACCAGCCTGAACCGTTGATACAAGGCAGGATGGATCCATGCTTTCATGTTGTTGACGCCAAATTCTGACCCTACCATTCGAATGTCGCAGCAGAAATCGAGACTCATCAGACCAGGCAACGTTTTTCCAATCTTCTACTGTCCAATTTCGATGAGCTTGTGCAAATTGTAGCCTCAGTTTCCTGTTCCTAGCTGAAAGGAGTGGCACCCGGTGTGGTCTTCTGCTGCTGTAGCCCATCTGCCTCAGAGTTGGCCGTACTGTGCGTTCAGAGATGCTCTTCTGCCTACCTTGGTTGTAACGGTTGGCTATTTGAGTCACTGTTGCCTTTCTATCAGCTCGAACCAGTCTGCCCATTCTCCTCTGACCTCTGGCATCAACAAGGCATTTCCGCCCACAGAACTGCCGCTCACTGGATGTTTTTTCTTTTTCGGACCATTCTCTGTAAACCCTAGAGATGGTTGTGCGTGAAAATCTCAGTAGATCAGCAGTTTCTGAAATATTCAGACCAGCCCTTCTGGCACCAACAACCATGCCACGTTCAAAGGCACTCAAATCACCTTTCTTCCCCATACTGATGTTCGGTTTGAACTGCAGGAGATTGTCTTGACCATGTCTACATGCCTAAATGCACTGAGTTGCCGCCATGTGATTGGCTGATTAGAAATTAGGTGGTAACGTGCAGTTAGACAGGTGTACCTAATAAAGTGGCCGGTGAGTATGTATATATATATATATATATATATATATATATATATATATATATATATAAAAACCAAGAAATCCGCAGCACAACCTTCTTGTGAAAAAACTTCCAAGTGTTTTTTTTCCATATCAAGCAGAAAATACATGCAACGTACAAGCAGAAAATACACGCATATCCCCCCCCCCCCACTCACCCCAAAAAAAGGTTGGGGAGGGTAGTGTAACTGAAAACAAGAAGAAGAGGCACAATGTCATGATAGTTAAGGGGAAAGACCAGAAGCAACATGAGAATATATTGTGACATGTAACTGGTCTGGTAAGTGAACCTAAGGACTATAAACATTTATTGGGGGAGATTAAGCAAACTTCGTGTAATGGAGGAGTTGCCTACAGCAACCAATCAGATTGCTTCTTTCATTTTTAAAAAGGTCTACAGTGCCATTGTTCCATTTTACAAAGTTTGATAAATCTCCCTAATTGAAGACGATTATTATCAGACTTTAAAACAGAACAGTAAAGGCCCTATTCCACCAACAGATCTGACAACAGATTATCTGCCAAAGATTTGAAGCCAAACCCAGGAACAGACTATAATCAGAGAACAGTTCATAAAGGAAAGACTGGATTTCTCTTCTTTTCAAATCCACTCCTGGGTTTGGCTTCAAATCTTTGGCAGATAATCTGTCGTCAGATCTGTTGTTGGAATAGGGCCTTAAGAAGACGACCAATAGCAACCACCGATGTAAGGTTTCGTGCGACAGCGGATTTGGGCACCTGTAGTGACCTCTAGTAACTATATCTGACCACATTGAAAATCCATCATAACCCATCCTATGTTTTAGGATGTTATGAGGATAAGCTAGAAGTAACTGGGTGTGATGAATGAAAACAAGTTGCATCTCCAACATGCAGTGTAAAGTGGACCACAACAGGTAACCGAGATTGAAGATTTTTACATACAGCACATTAATATCTGAAGAAAAAAAAACCTTCAGTCCTGGGAGACATTCATGCTTCTCCTGCACTCTTGAGCTCGAATCAATTTTCTTTCAGTCGATAACTAGCGCAAAGGTTCTAACCTTCATTTGTGCTCCAAATGCTCAATTGGGGATGTAGAACACATACCAATTAAGCAATTCAGCTAAAATAAGGAGGCCATGAATCAGCGGAGCTCCTCTTCCAGCCCGCGGGGATGGTGGGTTAGAAGCTTGGGGAAAAGGTAATTTATTGAGCTTAATACTTTGCGAAATGTTCTCATGATAATAAGATTGTAAGATCATTTTAATATCTGGAGTCATGTTGAAAAGGTCATTCCTCATCTTTTTACACCTACCTTAGTCCTGTAAATTAGATCTATTCAAACAGAAGGAAGGGGTTTTATCTGACATCTTTCTAATACATGGATAATAAATGAAGAGACATTATACACAAAAGCACTAAAATGCAGGAACTCTATTTCTGACTTATGCACAATGCATGACTCTGTGTGCTGTCTCTGTCTAATGTAGTGCCAAAGGTAGTATTACTCTTCTGGCCTGTCATGCAATGGGAGTTTAAGTATATGGTTACCATATACACCTGGACCCTTCCTGGTACGTATCATGCAGGTGCAATGTGGATAAAGTGTGAGGTGAGCCTCACTGTAATGTGAATAGAAATCTATTTGTGGATGGGGGTATCATGACTACGGATGGAGACACTTGGGTTAGTCCAAACACCCTGCATATGATTACCAGTGGCTGAAGAGTTTGGATGCAGCCCTAGGGAGTCCTGAAAAACATGGATACAGCCTATAGCTATGTTCACACTACGTAAGTACCGTAGTAATCACGGCTGTTGTTTCCTATTTGCAACAACAGCTGTAATTACTACGGTACTTATGTAGTGCTGCACCTGTGGGAATGCCGGATGGAAAGTATACACATGGTATACACTCCGGCCGGGATGCCTAGCGGCGCCATAGAAAACTGATATGTCAGTTTTCTGCGGCCGCTATTAATTGAATAGTGGCCACAGAAAATCTGTCAGTGCACACAATGGAGTGTGCGGCTCCGGCAGCGGGGAATTGAGATGCCGGCGCGCACGAATGCGCCCGCATATCAATTCAGCAGCAGTGAAGATCATCCGGCCAGTACTGGCCAGGATGATCTTTTCTGACACCGGCCGGGTCACGGAACGTCTTACAGAGGGGTAACATGGCCTATGACTCTATCCATGTTTTCCAGGCAGCCTTAGGGCTGCATCAAACTTCTTTAGCCACCGATAATCAAATGCAGAGCGTTCATGTTTGGACAAACCTCAGCATGCTTGTGATTTGCTCATCTCTAACCATGGACAACTCAGGATCTTAGTGGGGAATTAATCATCATCAGCATTTTTTATGTCTATCTTTATCTTTAGATTGTACGACCGATTTATTAAATTGTCGCACAGACTTCGATGAATTACGCCCATCATTACAACTAGGCAAAAACAAAACTCTTGAAGTGATTTCTGGAGGCTTGAAGCGGACTTGCTATGTGGAGGCGCAAAATTTTGTGCCTGTATCGAATTGTGACAAGTCATAGATTTGTCTTTACATTTTATGTTTGATAAATGATGGCAACAATTATGGTGCAAAAAGAAAGTTGCTTAAAAGTGTGTGCAGAAAAAAAAGGATATCAACTGTCATAAGGGGCAGAATACCATTTTTTTTTTTTAATTCTCAACAAGGTAAATGCTGGGTTGCAATACTAGTCATAAATGCTTGGTTAAAATACGGGTTGTAAGAAGATTACAATGATCCGGATTCTCATGCTACTTGCTAAATATATCATGATGAGTTGTCATGGGAATCCCTAAACTAGTAGCAGAATATTTTTTCATGCTTTGAAGGTAAAAAGGTCAGAGCAATGCCACAATGTCATTGATATAAGAATAGTGTTTATAATGCAAAACCCTATCACCCACACCTAGCAGTCTGTGTACTGGTAAAAGCCATGTAAAGGATTCCTCCCATTATCCAGCTAAAAGTGACAGTGGTGGACGAGGCCAGGAGAGCAGGGCATTCTCCCAGCCTTGTGTCCCACCATGACTTTTGCCCATGTTCACAAGTATTTAATCTGCTGAGGATTTTATGCTGTTGATGTGCTAAATTTGATGCAGTGAATTTAAGCTATTCATTTATATTGATAAAATATATTTACATCCTCAGCAGGATTTTTTATTGTTCCCCCAGCTTTGTGTCTCACCATTACTTTCAGGCCACTTGTACTTTTACTTTATTTGCTAGGGATTTCACACTACTGATGCACTGGGTTTTAGGCTGCAAGATTTTCACTATTTATATTGAGGCCTCATTCACACCATACTGGACCTCAGAGTCTACAAATAAGTTTGCCCCACTATATGCCAAGAAGAAGCTGGGAGGTAATAGCGAACCAGGAGGTAAGCCAGGCTGTGACACTTAAGCAGCTCAGCTCGGTCTCTGACACCTGACTGGAAAAGGAAAAGGTGATTTCATTAGTTTGGCAACCACCATCCACGCCAGGAAAGCTACACTTTACTCTTATATTCCTAACAGATATCCAAAGGTGTATGAAGCTCTTAGCATAAAAAACACAGCAAATTCACTTGGGGTACCACAAGAAATGAGGTGGTATAACAACCAGAGAACACCCAGATTACTGGATTCTGAAGGTAACGGAAAAAAAAAACAATTCCAGGAATGGAGCCTTCTTATTACGACAAAATGTAAAAGCCACTCAAATGGTTGGCTAGCTGTATTCCCACACGCAAGACAATCTAGTCACACAACATTACGAATAAATAGCCACAAGCAATGTTTCCCAAAGTTTAATCAACAAAATCACTAAAGCAAGCGGCGCAGATAAAATACAGGGTTTCTGAAAAGTTCTAATGACACCGTAACATCTATCTGTGTACTGGGATTCCTCCCGTTTCAATATTCACCCCCCCAATCATATAAGTAAGGAGAGCAGGGGTGGGGGGTTCAGGGAAAGCTTGATAATAAAAGGTTGATTAATTATGCACTGTATCTGGGACTGCATATCATGAAAATCCCATTCTTGTTTACTCAGCTAATTCACTTTTTATGAGTGTTTAGGCTTTAAAGCAAAACAAAGCACTAATTACCCAATTAACGAGCAATTAAGTTACTGCAGCCTAATAGCCTGTACAGTGGCTGCCTTTATGAGCTTGATGGTAAGTTAGAGACCCATTAAACAAATTTATACACAGCTGTAGCAGGCACGACATACCAAGAGATGTTACATTATGCTCTGGGTTTTTTCTTCACTCCGCAGCCTGCCTCGCTGGGGGAGCCGAGACGAGTTACATTAGAACGTACACAAACCCCCACACCCTTCATTACAGGCTACGAGCGAGCTTAGATCCCATCTTCCCAACTGGGAGCAGTGCTGAAAGCAACAGGAATTTACATCCGACAAAGGCCCCGGTGATGTAAATTGAGCTGATCTAAATTATTATGTATTGGTACAACAATGACATTTTCCCATACAGCTGGGAAAGAGTAAAAGAGATACAACAACGCGGGTATAGACTTATATCTATATCCTTGTAGCGCAGTGTAACAGCTTCCCTTTATATGCATTTAGTAGAGACTTGTAAAGATAATGATCAAACATCACAAAGATAAGTGAAGATGAAGGCAAAGATAGTGGTTTGCGGTTGACAACAGACCTTTCAATGCCCAGTTTTGTAGACATATAGCCCGAGAGAGGCCAGTGTTAGGAACCATCTCCTTCTGAGGCCACCTTAAGGTGTTATTATACGGGCCAATGGGGGCCCAATAATAACTGTAAATGAGCGCCGATCTGCCAGATCGGCGCTTCTTTACTAAACCTATTCCACAGCCCGATAATAGTTTAACAAGGGCTGCATGGACATCGTTACCGATGTCCTTGCAGCCCTTGCCGAAACTGTGCACATTACTAGAGATGAGCGAACCGGATTCGGGTTCGAGTCGATCCGAACCCGAACGATTAATATTTGATTAGCTGGGGCTGCTGAACTTGGATAAAGCTCTAAGGTTGTCTGGAAAATATGGATGCAGCCAATGACTATATCCATGATTTCCACATAGCCTTAGGGCTTTATCCAACTTCAGCAGCCACCGCTAATCAAATGCAGAAAGTTTGAGGTTCGCTCATCTCTACACATTACCTATCCATGCTGCAGGACTCCTCTTGCGGTCTTCTTCTCCCCGGTCCTGCACGCTCCAGCTTTAGAGCGGCCTGTTTCAGCGGTCCCGGCCTGTGATTGGCTGAGCGGCCTGTCAGCTGAGACAGGTCGCTCTGAAGCTGGAGCGCGTGGGACTGGGGAGAAGAAGACCGCAAGAGGATCCCTGCAGCATGGATATGTAATGTATGCCATCAGCCGCGCACCGATGTTACACGTAGCGATGCGTGGTCGGTGCCCGACAATTATAGGTTCAAACCTATATCAACGATCAGCCGATGATCGTTGTATTTAATACACGGAGCGATAATCTACCGATTATCGCTCCGTGGAAAAGGCCCCTTAACGTGATGACATGGTACACTCTATCTGATCTGTTTTTATTGTGTGTACGATAGGTACCACGGTAAGTCCTGATGCTTGCAGGTTGCTGCATCATCTTTCTGTTTTTGTCTGTATATTACTTGCACAATGTGAACAGTGGTATTGAAGTGCTGGCCATTTCTTTGCTTTTTGTGTTACATGTGGAATGGGAGGTTACCTCATATTGGTTTGCACTCCGTCCATTTCCCTTAGGTGTTGTAAACAGAGTTTAGTTGGATCCTTTATGGCAAGTTTTGTAGACATGTAGACCGAGAAAGGCCAGTGTTAGGAATCATCTCTTTCTGAGGTCACCTGGTGATGTGGTGAGATGGTACACTCTATTTGATCAAATGATTTACTAAGAACCTCATTTGAAAAAACAACAACTTTAGAACAGGTTTTTATTGTGTGTATGAAGGAGGTAGTAATAGATAGATAGATAGATAGATAGATAGATAGATAGATAGATAGATAGATATAGTAAGTCCTGACACTGGCTGGTCAGTGCAGCATTTTTGGGTTCACACTACAGAGTCTGGACGGATAACCCACTTCTGATTCTGTCACTCGCCCCGCTCGTGCCATAGACTCCATTCAATGGTCGGGCGGATTCCAACGTCCGCCAAAAGAATTGACATGTCAAATCTTTGGGCAGATGACGGAATTCATCTGACTTCGATGAAGATGTTTGCAGGCGCGAGTGATGGAATTCGCCTGGACTTCTCAGTCTCAACATACCCTTAGACCTTTCAATGTATCTTATTACTTTTTTTTTCCCACTTCCAGTTTCCTAAGTAGCAGAAATGGCTACTTTGCCACAAGCCTCCTCCAGATTCCATGATGCGTTCGAGGAGTTAGCTCTCGGCAAGGACCCAAACTAGTGTCACTGTAATACCGAACAAGCTGTATAACTCATCTACCAGTTCTAACACACGGAGACTTCACTCATGACACGATTGACAAAAATGTAATAACATTCCAAGATCACTATTATAATAAACCGTATTTGACAAAGGTTTTGTACGTGTTTTTGGACTTCATCACGCAGGATAATCCACCTGTTGTCAGCGATGGAATTATTATGATCAAAACCAAACTCAAGCTGACATTGTTTCTTGCGCTTTCTGCCATATGGCACACATGAGAAGGTGTGGGGCCGGCCTAATCAGAGAAGAGTTTCAGAAAGTACCTGCAAGATAATGAGAATCTGATTCTTGTTTAAGCTGTTATAGAGGCGAGTGTCAGATTCTGAATGCAATATTCTT
The DNA here is from genome assembly GCF_027789765.1 of Dendropsophus ebraccatus. Classification (NCBI taxonomy): domain Eukaryota; kingdom Metazoa; phylum Chordata; class Amphibia; order Anura; family Hylidae; genus Dendropsophus; species Dendropsophus ebraccatus. The sequence goes on along the minus strand of NC_091456.1, from coordinate 19,818,997 downwards.
TTCCTCATTAGCACATTTCCCATGTAGACCTTCAAATGCGCTAATAATTAATGAGTCTGTGTCAGAAAATGAATAAAAGATGCCTCTGATGCTTCACTGTACGCTGCTGACCTTTCACAGTGTCTACTGTATTAATATATTCTTGTGTTGTCAAGATTCAAAGAGCTAACTGCCTCATGAATTATTTATATACACAAAAAGTCTTAACCAGAAACAGTGTTAACATTAATTTCTAACCCTCTGTGTCACAGCAAAGCCTGCCTGCGCTTCATAATTGAATTTTACTTTTAGACATGTAATCAGGGAAGCCGGGCCTGCCGCTTTAAGAGAGAGTGCAGCGACATAGGCCTGCCAACAGGAGCGGCCTACCTTGGAGCATGTATCTAGGGTGTTATTGATAGAAGCCTAACACCTCATCCATCTTCCAGGGCTTCACAGGGCAACCTACACAAATACATCACAATTACAACTACCTCTTAGAAGGACTTTGATATGTCAGTCCAGGAACATGCCTCATACAAAGAGGAAAGGATACGGAGCTATACTACAAAGGTCATTTCTACCTGGAACCAATAAATACAAGGCTACGTGCGATTTCTGTCAAGAGAGTCCTAATATGCTGCCATTTTCTTAATAATAGCTACCAACAGCAGACATACAGCTCTTACATGGATAGTTATACAGGTTATTTGGTAGATTTGTTGTTCAGCAGTGTGGAAGGCTGAGAAATAGTGTAAAAGCTACAAATGTTCTACTCTGAACGCTGAGCAAAATATTCAACCAGGCAAAAGACAACAACTCAAATTTGAAGGATTTCTTCGTAAATTTTTCCAAAATAAGAGTGCGTTCACATTGCGGAAAACAGTCAGAAATCTCTAGCAGAATCCTTACTGCGGACTCCGCTTAGAATGCAGTCTGCCTCACTGTCCCAGTGTTATGTATAGGGCGCCCCCCCCCACTCTCCGCTCAAAGATCAGTTCCACACAAGTGTATTACATACACATTTTTCAATCTGTATGATGGACACAAATACAAGCCTTATTGCAGATAATCAGAAGAACATTCGGGCCTGGGACTTTTATCCATAATATCAACACAGAATACACATGTAACACATTTTTGTAAAACCGTCCGACCAATCTCAGAGTCACCAACTAGGATGAACAAATACCAACCCTTTCCCTAAAGCCACCATCACTGCTCAAAGACCTGCTTGTGTTTGCTCTTTTTTTCTCTCTTTCCCAAATAGGTCCCAAAACTAAAGAAATCCAATCAGGAAAGTCCAGTTATTCCCCCACCAGGTTAATGACAGGCCGTCAATGCCTAACGTGCCCGCTTCATTTCCACACATCAGTATGACACCAGCAGCCACTGAGAGGCAAGTGTACTCTATATTTAGCAAGTATCTTACTGTAGCTGTTCTTTTACAAGTCATCATGTCTGCAGGTGGTAACACATTACGTAGCTTCCCTTCACATATATTCCATATGTCATCACCATAAGGGGTGAGCAATGAAGATATTTCATGTTAACTCCTGCAAATATATCAGTAAGATTCAATGAGCTCTGGACTGAGATGAGCATAGTATACATGGAAATTATTTACAGAAGCAGCAAGCAGCCCCACTTTATTTTATTTTTATTTTATTTATTTTTTTTGGGGGGGGGGGGGGGGCGGGGGCTGGGGTATGTTTTGATTTTTACCAACTGGTATACAAGGTCAAACTGTAGATCTAAGCTGGCTATACATGCAGACGGCAAAGGTTCACTGAACCAAGCTGGATTCTTTGATCTTTTGGGAAATAAGTCTCAGCCAGGGCTGTCTCCATCCAACAACAAGTAGCCTTGGCCAAGTTTGCATGTCAGAAACATAGAAGATAGTTGGCAAAAAAAGACCAGCTGGTCCATCTAGTCTGGCTTTTTAGTATTAACTTTTTTGATATTTTAGGATAGATATACGGATATCCCAAGCAAGTTTACATTCAGTTATTGTAGCTTTACCTACCACATACGCTGCAAGTTTGTCCCAAGCATCTTCTACTCTTTCAATAAAGTTATATTTTCTTGTGTTGTTTTTGATCTTTCACCCAACCTCAGATTGTGTCCCCTTGTTCACTTTTTTTTTAAAATGAAAAACACGTCCCTTTTAAACGTTATTTATTTTAAAGTAGGGATGGTCCGATCTTGGTTCGGACGGGGTTCGTACGAACCCGAACCCTCCGCAATGATTACTGCTGTCTGCCCGCTCCGTGCAGCAGGCGGATCCAGCGGGAGGAACGCCTGGAAAACTGGGATACATCCATAGCCATAGGCTGTATCCCAGTTTTCCAGGCGGTCCTCCCGCTGTATCCGCCCGCTGCACAGAGCGGGCAGACAGCAGGAATCCGATGCCGAGCGTTCGGGTTCAGCAGAACCCGAACCTCGGCGGGTTCAGACCATCCCTAGTTTAAAGGTTTAGATCATGCCCCCCCCCCCCTTTGCCTTCTTTTCTCCAGACTATACAAATTTAAAACCTTAAGCAGCTTTTTCTTCCACCAGCACCACTCTTGTCTCCAGATTGAGTGGGGGTTCTCAACTTAGTTCCATTGAAGTGAATGGAGCTTAATTGCAAACCCCACCTGAACTGGAAACAAGACACGTTGTCTTTGTAAGAAAGTGGCCATATTTTGGGAGCAATGGATAACCCCTTTAAGTCGTTCCTGACATTTTTTATGCCTCACACCCTCCACCATTTTTGTAGTCCCTCTTTGGACCTGTTCTATTTTATCAATATCCTTTTGTAGTCTCCAGAACTGGATACAGTATTCCAGATGTGATGTCACCAGAGCTCTATACAGCGGGATCACAGTCTCCCTCTTCTTACTGGTTATACCTCCAGCTATACAGCCCAGCAAACCATTAACTTTCCCTACTGCCTGGTTGCACTGGAGTAGTTTAGAGTAATACAGAAGAGCCATTACATCTCAATGGTTAAAGGAGAAGTCCGGCGAAAATTTTTATTAAGGTATTGTATTGTCCCCCAATAGTTATACAAATTACCAATATACACTTATTACGGGAAATGCTTATAAAGTGCTTTTTCACTGCACTTTCTACTGCATCAAGGCTTCACTTCCTGGATAACATGGTGATGTCACTTCCTGGATAAAATGGTGATGTTACTTCCTGTATAAAATGGTGATGTCACACCCCGACTCCCAGAGCTGAGCGGGCTGTGGCTGCTGGAGAGGATGATGGCAGGGGGACACTGAGGGACACCGGGCACTGGAGGGGCAATGAGCATCCCCCTGCCATTATCCTCTCCAGCAGCCACAGCCTGAACAGTTCTGGGAGTCGGGTCGTGAGATCACCATTTTATCCAGGGTCGTGAGATCACCATTTTATCCAGGAGGTGAAGCCTTGGTGCAGTAGTAAGTGAGGGGAAAAAGCACTTTATAGGCACTTCCCTTAATAAGTGTATATTGGTGATTTGTATGACTTTTTGGGGACAATACAATACCTTAATAAAAAATTTCAACGGACTTTTCCTTTAATGATAACAGGTAGATGCAAGTGGAGAACCTTTGTTTACCTACATGTACAGAATATATACTGCACATAGATCTAAAAATACATCTATGGATGAGCATATGTAAACACTTAACCTCCTTTTCTTTTCAGTCCAGGATATCAGTACTTTAAAGCACTACAGGAGATCTGCTGCTTAGGCCACATAGTTGAGTTTTGTAAAAAGCAGTAGATTTAAAACTAAATGCAACTAACCCTGCCGCTTTAAGTAGTAGACTGGAACGAATAGTCAAGATAAAAGTGAACAGCTTAAGGGGCTTAAGAAGCATCAAACTATAGTGTTTCAAAACTAATGGCAGCGCCTTTCCTGGCTCCCTGAGCACATATTTCAAATATGTATAATAAAAATTTGCACAGCTGCCAACTGCAAAGCAACGCACAAATCCACTAAATACAGCTATGAAAAGGTCTTAGTGAAGTCTGCAAAATAAGGTTTAGGGAACAAATCCACTGGCTGCAAATTATCAGAGGGTAAATGTTACCCCTGCAAAGCCTAAGATAACCATGGCACAGGGGGGCTTTAAAAATGTCCCCACCTTCTAGTGCTAAATTCCATGAAGCAGACTTTTTCCAAGTGCTGGAAACACTTTCACATAATGACCATCTGTTCACTTAAATCTCCTGCCAAGACTGGAATTTATTAGCTGTCCTTAGCTCCTTTGCTGCTCCGGCAGGAGAGAGGTTAAGCACTTACAGGAGGCTCCAGCACACTCAGGAACGACCTGATCCCCAACTGATTTGTCCAGGGCGGCTGCACAAATGGAAAACTGGTGGCAAAGCCAACTGGAAGCTGAGAAGTTTATACTGCAGCACAGCAAATTAGGTTCTAAAATGAGTGATATGTTGGGACAGACTTTCCAGGCCAACCAGACTCGGCAGAAGATTTAATCCCCCTATTACAAATCACAAGACATGGCAAGTGAAATTAAACCGCTAACTGCCATGAATCGACTTCCAGTATGTTCCGCCTAATTCTCTCTTGCTCATTGGGTAAGAAGGGAACGGAGAAAGAGACTTGCTTGCACTACAGGGGAATAAGGCAGCCCGATAGAAATCAGAGATGTCTGCCAAAATACATGTTGGATGATAACGCTAATACAGGATGCAAACAAGCACTGCAGCAAGCGTGTGTTCAGGTCAGAAACTGCCGGGCCAAGTCTGCTCTACACAGCTTCTAATTGTATATATTTAAGCAGCATCCATGTTACTGCTCAAGAAATAACAACGGGATTAGGCAGAAATCCCTCAAAGGCAATATGTCCAATATGCCCCTGCTTGGCATTCACATAACGTTGTACACCGCAAGCCTGGATCTTGTTTTATTATTATTATTTAATCTCCCTCTGCAATACATCAGACTAAGCTCGTAAAAATCACTCTGTTATGCTCTTTTAAAACAACACGACACCATCCCTGGCAGTTATGACATAACCCCGCAGACTGTTCTTGTTACTGGACTGTTTTAAGTGCCTCCCTAAATGTGAATCCAATTACCGGAGCCTTTGTTTTCGCTAACAAAGGAACTGTGTTTTGGGGTCTGTGTCATCTGGTTTCAATCAGCTCTGGAGAAGGGAGCTCTGTATAAACCACCTCAGGATACCTTTTAAAACCGCTTTGGGGAAGGTGCGCGAGGTGAAAGAGTAAAGGGTTTGACTGCTTCTCTTTATCGAGCCGACAAGTGTAAGAGAGGCTCTGCGAGAGCCCCGGGGAAGCGGATTAGGTCCAAATTCAAAGTCACTGCAATGACTCTCAATGGAATAAGACTGGCGGATTGAATCAGAACCCTCACGAATAGCCCAAGGTTACTGCGTTTTTGGATTCCTCTTTAGATTGTACTGATGGACACAGTAAACAAATGTGATATTGTTTAAGCCATAAAAAATGACATAGCAGGGTAAGAGTAAAGCTAGCAATACACATTAATGTTGGTCAAACCACTGATTTTTACAAGACCAACCAACTATCTAAATATGTATACGATGGCCTCCTGACTGTCCCTCAACATCAGAAACAGGGTAGTTTGATTTTACCATGTGCAATCCTTTTGTTATAAAGTGAGATAAACCACCACCATAGGGGTCTAGCAATGGCTTAATCTTCTCTCAGTCCCGACAAGCTGGGCTGAGCATGCATATGTATGGGGTTTAAAGGGAATCAAGAGAGATAGCTGTTAGGCTCAGAGCTATTGTATTTGTATTGGCAGCCTGAGAATTTAAAGGGAACCTGTCATCCCTTCCATGATGCTTGAACTAGAAGTGATTGAGGCGATCCCCGATGGCGTCTTCCCAACCTGCCAGCCTTGACTGATTGGGTATAGGGAGAGATCTATCACCCAAAGCTCGGGGGACAGGATGAAGCCACCAGGGACTGCCCCAATGATTCCTGGTTCAGGCAGCATGAAAGCAATGATAGGTTGCCTTTATTTTTATCACTGCATTCAAAACAGAAGTGTAAACAGAAGTGTTAAACTATTAACAAATATAATATTTCTTAAGTAGGGGTGGAAGCACAGGAAAGACAACCAATATTTTGTACTTTGGGTCTCATGCAAAACCTTGTAACTGATTGTGGAGAACTTCTGACATTAAGGCTAGATTCACACGCAGCTGATCCGCAGCAAATTTAACGCTGCGGATCCCTTTTGAATGAAAATACATACTTGCATCGGTATTGACGTCCCGCTGTATGTAAGTGACAGCCCCCTTATCCCCCCTCCGGCCAGAGCATACATTAACTGCTCCACGCTCTGGCTTGCTTCTGGGGTTTCCGGCGTCTGGACGTCCTGCTCAGCCAGTGGCTGTAGCGGGGCAGCGCTCTAATTGGCTGAGCGGGAGAGCGTGCTGGACCCACGGTTCGATTAATTCCTATTAAGTCGACGGAAAGAGACAAGCAGCGCTCTTCTGGCGTACTCGGCTCTTTCCATCACTCCATAGGAATAAATAGAGCCGCGGGTCGCGCGCTGTTCCCGTGGCTCAATTCATAACAGATTAAGAAACAGGCAGTAACTAACATGTGATCTTCTTCTTTATTTCCAAACTCAGCTGAGACCTGTTTGCCATGCTTCCTCTCCCTGCGTCTTTCTACTGTTAGGTTTTGGAAATATAGAAGATCACTTGTTGATGGGTGAGTGCCTGTTTCTGTGTTGGATGTATACTGGACTGAAGCACCACCCGGATCAGTGTAGTAACATGTCTCACATGAGTAGCGATTCACCTAGGGATTCAGTAGTGCCGGGTCGACTTGACTTGTTGGGTCAATTCATAACAGAGTCAGTGGGGGGCCCGATCCGGAGATCAGCGGGGGGGGGGGGGGGTACAGAGGATATGGCAAGTGATTTTTTTCCTGGACAACCTCTTTAAGGTATCTGGAGTTTGAACCAGTTTTCAAACAACATTCACAATGTTTAAAGGAAAAGGTTACCACTTTGGAAAGTTACAATAATATAGGAAAGTACAAAGTAACAATACAGCCTTACATTTTCTGCACAGGTATTTTTAAGATGTGGTTTATTTAGTCACAAGCCTCAGCTTCCCAGGGTACATGGAGCATCTTGCTCAATACTCACAGGGAATGAAAGATTTCTGCTCTGTGAAACAGAGCTATGTGCCAAATCCTTTCTAAATCCCCACAACAATGTAATTGCGGTCTCCTTGTCATTATGAGAAATGTTTTTGGTGGCTTGTTTACAAGCTAAATAAATAGCTATGCAAAGCATCTGTCTGCGCCATGGATCTTGACAAGCCTGATTTTCTTTCTCTCCTTTCTTTTTTCCCCCTAAAGCTTAGAGGCTCGATCATCAAAACATTAAACTCTTCCTTGGTCCAGTGATCCTTTCATGTGCTCCACGGAAACATTTGTTTAAACTGTGATAAAAGCTTGTCGATTTCCATGCAGCAGACTGAAACTAGAAGACCAAGGGGACGTGAACGCTCTGATCCAAGAGAACATGGAAAATGTAAGGCACCTCTTGTATGACTGATGTTTTCACTTGCGATTATTCCGCTAAAGGACACAAGCTTTAAGGCTTGGAAAGCTACAATATGTCATGTGTTCAGCAGAAAGCTCATTCCTAGGGTTCCTTTTTAAGTTGATACAATGAGTTTTTAAAATATGAAATGACTAAAAAGCTAAAAACTAAATACAATGTAATAGTAATTTTTTATTAGAAAGTTTTTTTGTGTAGTTTCACAGACATACAAGTCTACATGTGAATCATTATTAACTGGAGAGAACAAGGACGTTTACAAAGACTGGTGCACTACTTGATAGTGTCCCAGATATTCCTAACATAGAACATGCTACGGAACTGTGCCAGTACCAGGAAAAGTAAAACTTAAATATAGTAACTTCAAAGCTCAGACTGCAGCTTTTCTTTCTCTGATAAAAAAAAAATCATGACAAATCTAAACAATGGTACCACCATTATGTCCAGTTAAAAGAGCTTCCAGCTTTGAAGAAACGTTAACATTCAGCTGGACATGGAGCATCTTGCTGCTTGATTCCTCAGGGATCAGGTATAATCTATGGAGGATATGGGCAGCAATTTGCTGCAACAACATCTCAGGAGAACTACACATAATACAGTTACTATTGAAATGTTTGGGTTATCCATGTAATGCAAAGATACTTCTTATAGCTGAGCTGCTTATTTTACCTGTATTTTACCAATTTCTGCCAATTATCGCTCTGTGGAATAGACACAACGATCAGCCGATATTCGTGTTCTTTGGCAGATCGTTTATTTAGGTTCAAACCTAAAATCATCGGGCACCGACTGCGCATCGCTGCGTGGAAAAGCAATGCGTGGCGGGCGACCGATGATTTCACAAGCACCATGCTTGCTTCTGCTGCGTGCGGGACCTGGGAGGAAGAAGGAGCGCAGGAGAAGACCTGCAACATGTTCAGGTAAAGTATGGTGTGTAAACAAGGGCTGCAAGGACATCTGTAACGATGTCCCTGCAGCCCTCGCTAAATGGTTATCGGGCCTTGTAATAGGCCCAGTAAACGAGCGCCAATCTAGCAGATTGGCCCCCATCGGCCCGTAAGATAGGACCCTAACAGCAGTGGAACATCCAGAATGGTGGCTAACTACCATAGAATGGGGCTATAATGTAGGGGCATACTGTGTATGAAAGACTGTCTTATTTTCCACGATAGCATATGGAAAATGTTATAAAATATTGCAAGAGAAACAATATATCTTTTACTTTCAGTACACTTGGTATTCAAACATAAAAAATTTAAGCAACGTATTGGAAAAAGATGCATACAATGAGTTGTTTTCTTACTGTCATCTGCTCATATTGACCTCTAGGAAGAACACGCAGGTAGGTCTGCCATAAAAACATAACACACAAGGAAATTTTTGTATACTGTAACTACCTATTAAATCCAAATGTTATGAGGGGTAACCACATAGAAAGATTGCTCGTTTCACTCTCCTCGGGGACTGAAAAAATAAATTAATAGACAAATATAAAAATGATAATGATAAGGATTTTCAGTTCTGAACAGGTGTTTTTTTCATCCGTGAAATTGCTAGTTGCCAGGAGAAGACATGGGCCCAGCTCCGTTTTATTTCATTCGCAGTTCCTTCCATTAAAATAATAACAGGCTTTATGTTCCTGAAGCTGTAATTAAACAAGTGCTATGCCAGGAAGTGTGAACATTCAGAAGAGAAAAAAAAATTGTGTCACAAGTACCATGCAATGAATGCTCACATGGCAAATGGCAGTAAGGTCGCTTTATCTACATTCTTCAGGTTTAAATGTTTTTTTATTTGCTTCTGCTTAGTATGGTGTCTGTGAATAATACTGATGACAATTCCAATGACTTTTAGCTGCAAGAACACAGAGTATGTGTCAATAGGTAAATGGGTCTTTTTAGGTCGACCCAAATAACACTCCTCACATTGTGCATTCACATAAAGGAACACAAGTGGCAGCTACAACTCATTCACACTTGTATATGAAAGTACAGGTCAAATATGGATGCACAATCCTTGTTTTTATCTGTGCGATATGTTTCATTTCTGTTTCTGTACTGTATTCATCTTCTACATTGTATTCTCAATTGCCTACTTTTCAATAGTGTTGAAAGATTAAAAAAAAATTCCCAGGAAATAATTAAAAAAAAGCAAATACACATGTGAACTATGCAAGCATGGAATAGGTATTTTAAATAAACCACTGGCTTCTAAGGGCTAAACAAATGGTTCCAATACAGATCTACTGGAACATGTGCAGAAAGTTGAAATTTAAATCCGTACTATAAAAGTGCAAATAAGCTTTATGAGAAAGATGAAAAAAAGGACACGCACATTAGATGAAACTCAGCTAAATTCTGCAAGATCAGGGGACCAAAGAGAGTCTCCGTATTGTTCTCTGACAACAAATGGCAGGTAAAGTTGTTATGCTACATTTTTTTGAATTTTTCAGGACCGTATACATTATGTCTGCAATGCGCCAAAAATACATCCGTAATGCATCAGTTATCGTGGATAACCGTTTAAAATGGGCGCCGTCATTTGTCAAAATGGACTGAAGCTTCGGCTGTCCGGGCATGATGGGAATTGTAGTTTTGCAACAGCTGGAGGGGCACAGGTTCCCCATCCCTGGCCTAGAGTGTCCATGCCCTAGGCCTGCACCACCTCTCCCCCTTTCTCCCTGCCCTCTTCATCATTAAGAATGCCCCTGGCAGGATTTCTCCTATTCATTACCTGTCTGAACATTGCACATGTTGGATCGTTAAGGCACCTGTGCAGTATTCAGATATGAGGTGATAAGGAGAAAGTAGTTTAGGGGGCATATTGGGTACAGAGTCGCTTTAAAGGGCCCAGAAGCAGTTTGTCTCTGTTTACTGGTGGTCATGAACTGGGTCACTACACACAGTGAATAAATACAAAATACCTAAGGCCCCATTCATTATGTAATGCTGGTGCTGAACAGCTGATTGGCACAGGGGTGCAGGGTCGGTGACTGAGGAGATAGCATGTGGCTAGTTAATCTGTCCATTTTGCCCGGAAAACCCTTTTTAGGGTATAAACCCACACACCGTATACACAGCGTATTTACTGCTGCGATACGCAGCAAATACGCAGCAAACACGCAGCAAATACGCAGCAAAAACGCAGCAGATTAGATCTAAATAACTGAACTCAGCATTAAATCTTCACCATCAAACTGCTGCGTATTTGCTGCGTATTTGTTGCGTATTTGCTGCGTATACGGTGTGTGGGTTTGTACCCTAAGACAGTTTCCTTTAACCAATTTAAACATGCATGTGAGTATCTTTTACTGTGGCATTTAAGAATATTCCAAATATTCTCAGCCTTCAGTATAATATTTACTTCTGCCAATGATAACGCTAACTATTGTAAAATAAAAAAAAATTAACAGGAAGATGTGGATAATCTGTTTCTTGAAAAAGAAAAAATTTCATTTTACGCATTTATTAAAGAGAAAAAAAAAGTCAAGCAGCGGCTTGTGTTTACAGTCGGGCTGTTCATCCAAGGTAGTAGTGCGTAATTAAATTCAAATTTAGATCAATTAAATCAATTGAATATTTACTGCTCAAAGCAGCTGCTGCAGTGCGAATACTTAATCATGGCAGCTCCAAATTAACCTGGCCATAACCCCAATAAATATAGCAGGAAGGAGCGCGAACACATACAACTGCATCAAAGGGGAACAATCGAATGGAACTCTTTAAGGATTCAACTTATAAAGTAGATCCTATAATAGCAGAAATATATACCGGAAGTGATATGTCGGACAGGAAGAGTTACAATATCAATAACACGTAAGGCTTGGCAACTTCAAAACATATAGATGCACTTGGGAATGTAGGTTTTAAAACATTACATGACTGCCTACATGTGTAATAGACCAGTATGGATATAATACTGATAAGCACAGTAATTTCTGCCCCATTTTGTCTTTGTTTAACTTCCTTGTCTTTGCAAAACCCCAGAATGGATATACACGAGGGTCATGTTTTTATAACCTTCTGTCAGTAAGGGGAAGCACTGTGGCCCGGACATAGACCTCAGCACTAACAAGCAGAGGGATGCCAAAAGGTAAATAAATACGCAGATAAAAGAGTAGTGTGGAGTGACAAGGTCCATTGTTGTTAGTAGTACTTGAAAACAGCACAAACACATATACTACCCTAAAGTTGTGCATAAGGATATTGATAATGTGTCAGATATAAGTATAACTATATATTGTGGCCATCAGTGATTACCAGTGATCCTTGTCAACATGTGCTGCAAAGTGTGGTTGCAGAATTAAAGCCAGAAATGGAGGGTAACTTCATTTCACTCTTCTCTGCCCCTCACTTAGATTATAATGTACATCTTAGCTTTCTCTGCTGCCTAACTAGTCTTCAAACTTTGTCCTTACCACCCACCCCCACATCAAGCAAAAATATTTTTATATCTCCATCCCTTTTACCCACTGATCGGATGACTCTGGCTGGATGCACTGATATGTCCAAGCACAGGGCACTCACTGAAGAGGCTGCATTACAAATCATAAATGCAGGGTGAATCAGCAAATAGTGGCACTCATCACCGAATTGCAAAATGAACTTTGGTTTATTCCATGTGGGGGACTTACAGCAGGTAGGGGAAGACAAACCGATGCAGGAATTTACGTGAGCCACTTTGATCAACTGGACCCACCAGTGTTGATGGATTTGTCTGTAATCTGTCAATACTTTAGACTATTGTTGGCCAAACCTGCCGCTCGTGGCAGATTCAGACGTCAGTCTAGTGTGTATGGGACCGTCTTGAACAACCACTGACAGATGACGGTGGTGATAGGGGTTTGCTGTGATGGAAAATCTTTTTTTTTTTTTCAGAAAGAGATCAGCTGCATACAGAGCTCTCTGGCTGCAGCTTACCCCTGTTCAGCCATCCCGAATGTTCCTGTATATGTGGAGGACATGTTGCAGATTTAACTGGTGACCAAGTGATTGTTCAACCATCAGTTAGTCAAGGTGTATGGCCACCTTTATCACCATGCCCCACTAGTAACCAGTGTTACAACTCAAACACTAAAAGAAATTACACTGTAAAAAAATTAATCATAAAAGTACGACTAATGATGATGATAATAATAATGTAATTTCATTTAAGAGGAATTCCCCTGGTTAATAAAACATTCAGGCAGAATACGCAATAGCTGGCGGCTTCACACTGGCATTTCCTTATTTTTCCACTTTACTTGTTTCTTTGATCACCGAATCATGAAATGTCAAAAGTCTTTAGGCCTCGGAGGGATGCTCAACATTCTGCTTCTGACCTCATGAACTTGGTGCATGCATGTAGACAATACACACCAGAAGGAAAACATCCTCAAAGGGGTTTAAACTTGTGTAAATACTGTAATATGGCACATGGTACAGTCCAGAAAACATAAGAGGACCATTAACCCAAATTACATGCCTTTTTTTTTTTAAGGGACAGACTAGCTTAAAGGAAAAACATCAGCGTAGTTCCTGGTAGCCACTGAAGTCCTCCTACCGATGATGGTCTTCTCAAACTCTTAAGTAATGTAGTTTCTGTGATATTCAATGCTATAAAATCTACAAATTAGTTTGGCCCGCCCACTGCCTCAGATGCTCACAGCTACTAAGAAGGCAGGATGGAATGTGCGTCAGTGGGCGTGAGCAATGGCGGCAGCAACGGGCTAAATGGTACTCTGGGGGACCGAGGAACGCAGACTGGCATTGCATTCAGTGTTGTGATTATTATCAGAAAGGCAGCATAGTCCAGTGTCTTTGATATAGAGAATCTGCACCAAATACATTTGGCGTTTGGCGTGTGGGTAAAATAATTCTGACCTTGTCTAAAGCAAAATAGTTTTTGCTTCCCATAGTAACCAATTACAGTACAGAATCCATTTCTTAAAGGAAATATCCAGCCAGATCTATTTTTTTTTTTTGGCAAGTGCTGGGGAGGGAGATGATAAAAGAAATAACATGCTCTTATCTGCCCCTCTGGTTCCAGGCCACTTTCTGGTCTGACTGGGGACGCGTGAGGTCTGCTCAGCCAGTCAGTGGCAGAGGAGGGACCCCACTATGGCCGCTGACTGGCTGATTGGACCTCACATGTCACAACCTGGGTCCTCGCTCAGACCAGAGTAGCGGTATGCAGCTACCAGCGCTGGAGCAAGGGAGGTAAGAGCACTTTATTTCTTTTATCCCCCCTCCGCACCACTTGCTAAAAAAATGGGTCTGATTAGACTACTCCTTTAAGATGCTCTTAAAAAAAAACAAATTAATAAGTAGGATCTGTTGTGAGTTGGTGGCTATCAGCAACACACTTCATCAATGTTTCATATGTTTATGGCTTGGTTCACACTACGTATATTTCAGTAAGTATTGTGGTCCTCATATTGCAACCAAAACCAGGAGTGGATTGAAAACACAGAAAGGCTCTGTTCACACAATGGTCAAATTGAGTGGATGGCCGCCATTTAATGGCAAATATTTGCTGTTATTTTAAAACAACGGCCATTGTATTGAAATAATGGCAGTTATTTACTGTTATATGGCGGCCATCCACTCAATTTCAACATTGTGTGAACAGAGCCTTTCTGTGTTTTTAATCCACTCCTGGTTTTGGTTGCTATATGAGGACCACAATACTGACTGAAATATACGTAGTGTGAACCCAGCCTAAAACTAGAAATAAGCACAGTCACTGATAATGTCTCAGAACTATGGGGCTTGTTCACACAGCAATGGAAAGGTGGAAAATTGTCTCTCAAAATCTGTGAATCTTTCAGCATGGTACAGAATTTCCCATTGAAGTGGGAAGATGATTTGGAAGTGGAAATCACTGCAAATTCTGCATCCAAATGGATGTGGATTTTAACTGTGTGAACAAATTCTTATTGCAACAACAATTCCTAATGTCATACGTACGGCAGCTTGTGTCCACGTTTCACCTAGCACGTGCCACCTTTATTCCATTTCCAATCTTTGTAGTCAGCCTTTAAAGAACACATTGTCAGAACAAAGGAAATATGAATCAGATAAACTGGGTGTGCTTTACACAGGCTAGGACACCTAAAACCCAGTCTACCGTGCTTTCACTGGAGTCAAACGGAATACATGTACCATATGTGGTTTTATGGGTGATTTGTTTCCACAAATCACATCACAAGCAGAAGATAACAGGGTGTCAAAGGGCAGAAAGGAGGAGGCAGAAGGGAACATGGTTTCTGTCGGCACTGACAAGCCTCCTTAACACAAGGTGGGCAAGGCGAGTCAGCTAATCACTACGCAGCTTGTATTAAGCCTAAGACAATCTCCACAAGAAATGTGATTAATCCATGCATGACAGCTTAAAGGTCAATGCCAGAACTCAGAGTGTCTTGACTGCAAGGAACGAACTGACTTATTTTTATCTCTTCTTTAAAAATTACAGCAGCCATGAAGTGGCTCAAAGAGCAGAGTAATGAACGCTATAAACCTGCCTCATAAAAATGGCATTCATGCAGTAATATAGCAGGTCAGATGTGCAGGGAACATTTCATTAAAAATTCCCCTTCTTTTTGGCCCAAGAGAGGCTTAAAACTAATCATATAAAGTGGCTGAATGACACCATTAATAAGCATTAATATTTTAAACCTTTAATAGTACAACAGAGCTCGGCTGTTATATCAAAATGATACAACCTTATTAGGCAGTGCGGCAGGCTGTAGTGTGCGCCGACTGTCACTACCTCTCAGTGGAAATATTGAGGTGGACCAAGGTCAATGGCTGAAGCACTTCACATGCTCATGTCTACAGCAGGCTGATTTCATGATAGGTGACCCCTTTCTGGCCCAATCAGCAGAGCTCTGACTTACAACCTCTTAAGGATAAAGACATAAAAAGCAAGAAAGAGCACAAGCTGCCTTTTATTGATAGCTCAAGCATGATCCACTTACACAATCTGGGAATAGAGCTGCACTGCCAACGTGGAGGAGTCTGGGCACATATTCTGGGCCACGTTTTACAGGTGTTGTCTACAAAGTGACTGCATCAACATCTATAACTATATTACTAATGTTGGGTAGTAGATTAATAGGGCTATAGGTGGGAACGTACTAGGATTTTTTTTATTTTAAGCTCTGGGAAGAAAGGATATGCAAAATAGCTCTCACACCTCTTGAGCAAAGAGATGTCTCGCTCAGTCAAGGAGCTTTAGGGCCCGATTCCGTGGGACAATTATCACTCGGATAATTGTTGCCGATAAACGATCTCAAACGACCGCTGTTGCGAACAACCTGAAATCATTCATCCAATTACGCAGAGCAATGATCGTTACTTATGATCGTTCTTGCGGTCATCTTGTCATCACTATTGTGTTCGTCGCTACTGTGAACGACGTCTTATTCCATGCGAACGAGCAGCAATAAAAATAGGTCCAGGTCTTAAGCGATCAACGATCTCTCGTTTGTCGTTTAATCGTTAACTGCCATTCAACAGAAAGATTATGGCTTAGTTCTGAACGCTTTAACGATTATCCAAACGATAATCGTCCCATGGAATAGGGCCCTTAGAACATTGACTAGGGATTTTATGCCAAGCCAAACAATCTCTTTAAAAGAAAAGATTTCCCATCTGCAGACAGCTGTTTTGGGGTTTTTGCCCCTCATCAGTGCAGAGCAGGGTGTTGGTTGACGGCCGAAAATGACGACCGGTGGCAGTCAGCGAGACCCAGGAGCAGTGCTTCAGGGAAGTATAATTTATCTATTATGCTTCTCTTTCTATTATATTTTGACTGCAAGTTAATAATATCCAATAACAACCTATACTGGACAAATGTATGCCAATTGGACATGGCTTTTTGGCATATGTCTAGGTAAAAAAAAAAACCTCAGTGGGTATGTAAGCTGATAGGAAGGGAGCACTTCAAGAAGTAATACGAAATGTAGATCCCTGAAGGATTTTAAATCGAGCTATACACAGAAAACACTGCAAACATCTGAACACCTATTAAAAGACAATACATGTGTGGTGGAGAACAAAGAAAACTTACAGCAAATGGGAAAAAGCTCAGTAACCTTGCTGTTATAATGAGCTACCAGAGCGTATACATGCAGTGGTGGTGGGGGCTGTGCCATAATATGCTATTACGTACCAACAATCTTGCTTTTCAAAGAATATTTTTTTACTGACAGATGCCTGAGGCTGTAGCACATTTTCTTTTATGCATGCACACCATTAAAAGTTCGTGTATATCAATTATATAATTGCATTTTATAAAGCATGTGGGCTTTCAACATAAAAAAATGGGATTTCGTATGTGGACATAAATGAAAAAAGGAAGTGCTTTCTCGGAAGTGTGAAAGCACAACTACATGTCCTAGTGGTGAACAGCACAAAAGATCTAATCAGTTGGTGAATACACAGCCAATTGTCAGGTAAATGAGAGTTCCTAAGAATACTTGTTATCAATAATCGGCCCGTATAAAAGGGCCTTTAGTGTTAGAGATAAAAGAGGATTGCTGAAAGTGTGAACAGCAGCCCAAGGTATGGCGAGAGGGAAGCGCATACTCAGGGGGCAGTTCACACAGGCTGTAGATAGGAAGTAGAGCACACAAAAGGCAGTTTGCAGGAGAGAATCAAATAAGCTCTGAAACAATGTAGATAGAAAGTAGAGCAGCCACAGCAAATTCTAGACTCCTGAAACCACAGACCTCACATCCAGTTTGTATTACTGTGAGGGCACACCCCTAACAATTAGATGAACAGATATGCAAACTATCAACAATGATTTTTGGACATTTTGAAAGACCACGATAAATTACTTATCACTTGTTTGATTGCTAGGTGTAATTACACGGGCAGATAATTGCTAATTTTCAGTCATTATAGCGAATTTTTACGCAATAATCGCTCCATGTAATAGGGCCTTAAAATCAAGAAAATTCTCTTTGAGAACTACATCATAATCCTGCAAATGCATCACCATAATCTTCTTACACTACAAACAGTTTAGCATGAAACATGTAGGTAATAAGCAAAAGAGACCAGACAAGCAAATAAAGGTCAAATCTATAAAGCTGACACTTAAAGTGAATCTGTCGGCACCCAAGGCCTACCTGAGGTGCTGACAGTGTGCTGTAGTTATCATTCCCTTAGTGAGCATGTTACTTTCTGGTAATTTCTCAGTGGAGTGGATTGTGTGCAATCTCAGGTCTCCTACTGCAATGAGGAGTCAAAGAGCAGACTATCTGATTGCAATGAGGAGTCAAAGAGGAGTTGTGGCTCAGTGTTTTTGCCGCACCCTGGCATGCCTCACCACTCCTTCCTCCTTCCTCTTCTTCATGAATAATCTCTGCCTGGCCTCATTAAAATATTATACAATAATGAGAACTATATTTCATTTCCATCAGGGAACTTTAACTCAGGGGAAAAAAATCATCATTGGTCTCTTGACGAGTGAATTACCTCTAGACCACAATTCCAACACAAGTCCTCTGTAGGCAGTTTATGTCTGAAATAAACACTGAGAGACACTGGCTGACAGCATGAGTGAGCAGGAGGCGGGCAGCAGAGATTATTCATGAAAGAGAGGGAGGAAGAAGCAGTGGTGAGGCGTGCCAGAATGCAGCACTACGCTGAGTCACAACTCCTCTTTGACTCTTTATTACAGCAGGAGATGTAAGACTGTACATAATCCACTCCACGGACATATAACCAAAAAGGTAACATGCTCACGAGGGGACTGCCAGCTAAAGCACACGGTCAGCACCTCAGGTATGGCCCAGGTGCCGACAGATTTCCTTTAAAAGAATCCAGCTTTTTTTTTATTTGGCTTCTGGGAAATACATGTTGTTTAGTCTCTATACTGTATATTCTTAGTAAACATTTGTGAAATAAGTCAGACTAACCTACATTTGTTCACCAAGAAGACTTTCACCTTATGATATTTTAAAGTCAAAGTTTTATTCTGCTTTACAGCTCTTCCACAGAATTAATGCCAACGAACTGAAGGAACAGTTGTCGTTTTGATAAATGATGGATTGATATGAAAAGATTTCCACTTGCTAAGATCCAGCAATTATTTTCATCTTTCGGTGCATGTGTCTGCCTCCCCACAGAACTTTATGAGACACCAGGAGATTTGCCAGTCTCATTTCAGAGGTCACCTTACGGATTCCATCTCTGAATTGATATCAAAACTACCTTTCTGCTCTATAAAAATTCAAACTGTTTGGAGCTGCCCACACTGAATCTCAATGACATGTAAATGCCTTGGAACACAGCAGTAGACCATTATGATGAGTGCAACGATGAGCACTGCAGACCTTCCTCTCAAGCATTTTCAAGACATGCCTGATAGATGTGAGCTCAAGTGTTTCTATACCACAGGTAAAATGTAAAATATAAGATGTTTAAGGTTATGTATTATAACCTACATGATTGGCACACTGACACGGAATACTACTAAGAAAAATGTGTCCATATAGTTTTTAGTTCCCAAGTAGGCTGTGATACAATATAGCATTTATTGCACCAATTAATGGAGTAGCCAACAGATGTTTGCAGCTCCTATAGGGTGCCTTCACACATACCGCATAGCAGCAGTTTCACTCTGCGAGTTACTTACTGTGACATCCGCTGCGATACCAATTACCATTAAGTCTATGACACTCCATTCTTACAGCGGAATGAAAATCCCCTGCAAGAATAGAGTCCATCGGCTTGTAAAGTCTATGATACAGTTCTGCTGTAATGTTAAAAAGATCAATAAAACAGCTATTCTTATGTGTCCACACTCCTCCGATACCCTCCAGCGCTGTTCCAGGTTCCATGCTCAGTGACACCCCGCTCAGCCAATCACTGGACGTGGCAGAATAGCACAGTAATTGGGTGAGCAGGCTGTCAGTGAGTAGAGGACCCGGAGATGGTGCCGGAGGAATGGAGTGGAGTGCCATAGCATTTAATGGTTAATCATTATCACATCAGACTTCACTGTGAAACTTGCAGAGAGAAATCCACTGCGATACGATACGTATGAAGGTAACTGTTCAAGTGTTTTCTTTCATCCCACAAATCTATAAAGCACAGAATGTTTTTATTATTTCCAATACAGTGTCAACGCTGGGCCAATGTAATGGAGCCAGGTAAAGATGACATAAGGAACAGTGCATGCCTTGAGCACTTTACTGGGGCCTAGTTCAGAAACAAATGGCATCAACTGAAGAGACGACAGCTATCCGCAGGAGACAAATGGCCAAACTCTGCAAACCTTGAAGGGGAGACAAGACGTCTGTAATGTAAAGTTACGTGAACAACAGGACTAGGAAACTCTTTACATTAGTCAGGAAGCTGTAATATGGCTGAGATGAATGGCAATCTACATTTCTACACATATGGACAATAGACGCAGAAGTGGTAAAGAAAAACACGGCTGCTTTCCGCCAGAAACAGCACCACTCTTATCTTCAGTTTGGGTGTGTGTTTTGCAGCTCAGTTAAATTTAACAAAACACATCAATCACTGAGTTTAGGGAGATTAGTGGAAAAAAAACAATGAAGTACTCACTCAAGAGCCTCAAATACAGGGAAAGAAATCCTGTTGCCAATGGGTGCCTCCCAGTGGGGAGATCACCAAACCACCCTGATACATAGCCCCCTAAGTCCCACTCTGTTGTGAGTATTGGAACACAAATAGGGAAATACCAGGGTGGCCCCTTTTGCGTCAAAGTCTAACTCTGTTGCGAGTATTGCGACATGGGGTTTACCAAAGCCAAGTATCCATCCACAGACAGCTGTTCCAGGGTATTTGCCCCTCATTAGTGAGGAGCAGGATTCTGGCTAATGGGGACAATGAATAGTAGACCAACAAAACACAACAATCACTGAGCTCAGGGAGATCAGTGAATAAAACAATGAAGTACTCACTCAAGAGTCTCCGTTGATACATTGCCCCCTATAAATTTAAATATGCTGGTTAAATTCAAGTTAATGAAGCTGAATTGCAAGGCCTGAAAATAGGTGTGGTGCTATTTTTACATTAAGTAGATGGGCTTTTTCTCATCCTGGACAATCCCTTAAAAATCTTATACTATCCTAATACTGTAGCTCTTGCCCCACTATTGGAAGCACTGCACTGACCATTTTCCTTGAAAAGAACTTCAGCTTATAAAGGTCTAATATCAAAACATGTCTGATAAAACAAGGTCTAATTTAAAGGCTTAATAGTGGTCACTAAGGCTAAACATTCACTGAACAGTCACTTAGGCTAGGCACTACAGTGCTATAGGCACACAGCATGCAACGTTCTGGTACCTTCCCATGGCACTGTGTTATAGAGATATTCTTCAATAAAAGCAATCCCCTGTAACACATCATCAAATGGAGAAAGGCACTGTTTTTTTTTTCACCAATATTCAATATAAATCTGAAGAATACCTCATGTGATACTGATGGCATACAGAGGTGTAGCATGATCCCATACACTTCTGAGAATACTGTATTGCAGCTCCATACATCTCTATTCTATGAAGACTGTGATTCATATTCCATAGGGTTCTTAGATGGGGTATCATGGGAATAACTGTATATCAATCCACCTTACAAAGCAGCATTGTATATAAAGCAAAATGTGTAAAAACTTCACTTTGTCCAAACAAATTAAAGGGGTAGCTGATGTGGTTTGTTATCTCTTCCTTAATTGTCTGCGTTCACAGCTGTCTGATGTCGGAAAAGAAAGGTGCTAAAAGGAAGCAGGGAAACAAACATTATTTCTCATCTCTCTGTGCCAGATCTCCCCGCAGTTGGAAACATGCCTGCTGGAAGCCTTTAGCCCAACATGGCTTTGAACTTGCTTTCACTAGACTCCATTTGAGCTCGCATTATAGCACATGCTAATGAGTACTTGCCATCCTGTAGGGCTTTTTTAAGTTGTTTTCAAATATGCATTTGTACATTTATATTAAAAAGCCTGATTTTGTGTCATTTCATCTGCTGGAGACACGTTCAGAAGTGTAAAGCAGGAATTTGCAAGTTTAGTCTCCAAAGAGAATTCCAATTTTTGAAAACAGACACATTTAAAAACAAAATATAAAAAGCAGATAAAAGTCTCCACTAAATCTCTTTGAAAATGTAACAACAGCTTAGAGACGTTGAATAAAGCTGGTTGTTGTTGTTTTTCCCCCCTTTTCCAGAGATCTCTGCAAGAAAAACACAATAAAAAAGGATAATACAGTGGTACCTTGGTTTAAGAGTAACTTGGATTAAGAGTGCTTTGCTCACAGTTTTTCAAAATTGTAACTTGGTTTAAGGGCTACCTGTACTTGGGGGGGGGGGGTATGGTCTGCATAGCGGGGTCTACAGCCCTGAACTCTGACCTAGGAAGTCTTCCTCACCTTCCAAATCATAGCAGATCCACTTCAGGCTGGGGCTTACATCAGGGGACATGATTGTGGAGGTAATCTCTGCATAGCTGTAACCCCTCTCTCCGCAGACAGAGAGTGCTGCTTGTATGTGCCCACATCTGTCCTGCTCATTCCTTTATGCTGTCTGCATTCTCTGTCATCCCTTGTGTTTCCCATCCTTGCCATTCTTGCTGTAATGTGACTGCACTCACACTCAGATATACACACTGCTGCTATAATCTGCCTGCACTCACACTCAGCTATAAACACTGCTGCTATAATGTGCCTGCACTCACACTTAGCCATTCACACTGCTGTATAGAAAGTTTCTGTCATTGTCCTCCTGCACAGCTCTGTGATTCTCGCTTCCTGATTGGTCCAAGCTGAACACACACACACACCCTTCCCCATTGTTGTCATGTGACCACACAGACCTCTGACAGCAGCCCTGCTTCTCTATTCTAGCTTGTTGGACTATTCTATTGCATTGTGGGCATCTGCAGTTCCATCCGGTATCTACAAACTGCTGTTGTTTTCATTCTTATGCAATTACTATACATTATACTGCACATGCTGATTGCTATACTGTACAGTAACTTATAATAGGACATATTTAGCTTTTAGTTTCTAAATGATTGTTTCATTTGTTTTACATGTTATTCAGAATAAAAAAAATAATTTTTGGGGCGTGTGGAACCAATTGTCTGCATTTCAATGATTTCTAATGGGATAATTTGCTTCGATTTAAGAGTGATTTGGATTACAAGCACGGTCTTGGAACAAATTATGTTCGCAATCCAAGGCACCACTGTATATCATGTGTGAACCTGAACTACTGCACTATAACTACTACAATGACAGCCAATGTCAAAAGATCATTTCACCAACTATAGTATAGGTAGTTATACACGGACTGTTTATTTATTTAAAAAAAAGAAAAATCTATGTCACGGCAGGTTTTTATGCATTCTTGAGCCAAAGCAAGGACTGGATACAAAGGGAACAGGAAATACAAAGAATGGACCTATACTTCCACATCTGGCTCTGACTTAAAAAAAATAAATAAATATATATATATATATATATATATATATATATATATATATATAAAAGAAAACTAGATGTAAACTGATGCATTATGTTGAATTAAATCTATTTAAAAAATTTTAAATGTAAGGGCCACTTAACATAGGGGTGTTGGTGGCTTCCTTAAAGGAGCCCCCTCTTTGCTAGGTCCTTCGGCTAGTCCTGTGTTTCGAGACTCTAAATTGGGGTTCTGTGGAGAAACTGCTTGCTTCTGTGCAAAGCTTCATGGTCAGTAACAACAAAAACTTTTATAGATAAAAAACTGAAGAACAGTAAAGTTAGTGCTACATGTAACTTTGGTCATGCCACTGAAGATGTTGCATGTAAGTGGATGGTATCACATTGAGATATATGACACAGCATAACTGTGCAAAAATAAAATCTATCTTTGATGGATTTTTGGTCACAGGTCAAATGTGACTTTGCCACTATTGACCTCAATGCCAGTTGAATATGACTGCAACAACAATGTTCTCTTTGCTCCTGCCAGCAGCCTCCAGTGCAACTTCAGAGCCAGCTTTTGAAGTCACAGGCCACACCGTCAATCACTTGCCGCAGCAGTCCTGGCCAGTGATTGGCTGAGCAGCCTGTCACTTTAGAAGCCGGCTCTGAAGTTGCACCAGCGGCTGCGAGCAGCAGGGAGAAACCAGGAAGACCCACGGAGCATTGAGAGGTAGCGTATATACTTCTTATTTTCTTTACACAGTCATCCGTTGTTGGTCGAGCATTGCTATTACAGAGTGACGCACGCCTGGCGCCCGATGATTTTGGGTCAGGACCTAAAAACATGATGAGCCTATGACAGCGATCGTTGATCGTTGTCCTTTATTCACGGAGCAATGGTCTGCCAAATCGGTCTGATTCAGCCGATTATCACTTACAGGTCAACCTTACCTGACTTCAGCCTCTTTGTATCTTTGGATACATGACTATAACTAGTCTTTCCTCTGATAATATTCTCCAACAGAAAGGAACTAATCAGGTTCTTGTTTCTTCATCCTCCTTCCAGTGAACAGATAACCTCAAGCATATTAGCAGGCATAAGCTTGATGAAATTATCAGACTGCCACGGTATAAACAATTTTAAGTCAATTTGGGAGTGGAGGTGAATATAGAAAGGGAAAAAAAATATCCCACAAGGCAATCAAGTAAATCAGGTAATTATATCCTGGAAGGGCAGATTACATCATGGAAATTAACCAGGCTGCGGCTCATACCTCAGAGAAAAGCAAAGCTTTCACACACCAATTACACGTTATCATTCTGTGTATACATTATATTTACTGATAAGCAAAACACTTTCTAAACTCTCCCCAGAAATAAACAGTGAATTAATCTAGCATGAACAATTTCGTCTTCATTGCTTTTATTCAATTTGTGATTACTAGTAACTTTTGCAGCTGTATAGCGAAATGCACTATATCCATGTACATCAGATTCAGAACCCAGAATAGATGCCTCTATGGAAAAAGCTGTGACAAAATCTACATCATCAGGGCAATGTTGTAGTAAAGCTATAGTATTGAGCACAATTGCATCTGTTACACCCCCACCCCAACCTTCACGATTCTATAATACAACATTATTGATCCCTTTTTGGCCAAGTTAATAGATTGGATAAAATACATTTAATGGCTCCTCACAAACAAGTCTCACCTGCAGCACATATTCCTTTTCTGAATTGCTAGCTGAACACTGGTTGTAAGCTAAATCATGGGAGATTATACAGTGTCAACACTTCTCACTTATCCCCAGAACCTCGTCTGATTGTTGGGGCCAGGGCTGTGGAGTTGGTAAGCCGCAGCTCCAACTCCAACTCCGACTCCTGAATTTTATCAGGACCGACTCCCGACTCCGACTCCTTCATAAATGGCCAGTCATATACCAGGGGAGTTATTTATCACACTGGCTCAGCAGCTTCTCCCTATTGTCCTACATGATCCTGGGGCAACTTCTGAGGGAATAAGGAATACTGTATATAAAGCAGATTCTCCTGTGTGTGCAGTGGATGCAGTCAGTCTCCAGCCTCCATGTCCTGAACTACTCAGAACTAGACTAGATGGAGCAGGTGGTCTTTTCCTGATGACAGTCTTCTATGTTTCTAACCAAATATTCACCATACTGTACTTAAAGAAACACTGCTAACAATGCCAGATCCCTGTGATATAGAGGTCAGCCATAGTGATATACAGGGGGTCACACACAGTGATATAGAGAGGGGTCACATAGTGATATAGAGAGGGGTCACACATAGTGATATAGAGAGGGGTCACACATAGTGATATAAAGGGGTTCACACATAGTGATATAGAGAGGGGTCACACATAGTGATAACACCACACTGAGGACAGAGGTTACTGCTACACTACTTATGTCTTCTCCTCCTCCTCCTCTATATTACACAGGATATCTTCATATTACACTGCTGCTCATATACAGTCATCCAGCATCCAGGAAGAGACCAGCACAGATCTCCCCCCACACAATGGACTCTACCAGCTCAGAAACAAACTGCCAAATAGTGACCGACAATTTTTCCATGACCCCCCTTATATAATAGGGCCAGTGTCCTATTAGAATGTTGCTCATAATATATATATTCATGAGCAAAACTTGTAAAATTCATATCAAAATTAAATTTTTTAAAGATTTTTTTTAAAGCTGGAGTCATTTATTTCCGACTCCGACTCCAGCCAAAACTAGCTCCGACTTCACAGCCCTGGTTGGGGCTGCTCTGTAAAATGGTGGGTAGAGGACGACCCTTTACCAAACTAAATAAAGCTTAGGCTCCACTACAAGTTATTCTAAAATAAGTGGACTGAGTGTATTGTGACCTCCTTTTTTGTAATGGAACAATGACATTATGACCACGGCATGAAGCTATCCCAGTTTTCCTGAAATCGGAGGTGACCTTGGGTCACTGGGGAATCCTAATAAAACGTAACATAGTTATATGCAGACAAGTCTCACCTTTCTGTAATATTGAGGAAAACCCTTTCCATAATCATGTAGACAAGTGGGTTTATCATAGTCAAGAACCACTTAGACCCATAAACATTTGCACAAGGTTTTAAAACAGGTTAAAGGTTTTTTTTTTTATTTCTCGGTGGACCTTGACAAAAAAAAACTGTGTGGGCAGGGGGTGGGGGAAACATGATAAAGAGTGTATACTCACCAGTCCCTGTGCCCTCACAGCGTCAACAGGCTCCCAGACAACCAATGGATAACATTTTCTAAAGAGCCCTTGGTATGTAATGATCCAGGGGAAAGTACCCACTCAGCCAATCAGAGACTGCAGTGGTGTCCCATCCCAGTCACTGACTGGTTGGGCCGGGCGTCCATTAGCTGGGGCATGAAGGGAGAGCAGGAGGATGCAGGCGAGGATCTGGGGGCAGGGACACAGTGCTGCGAGGGCACAGGGACTGGCAAGTATGCATTCTTTATTATGTTCCCTCCACCCACTGCCTACACTGTATGTTTGTTTTTTGTTTTGTTTTTTGCTGGAGTTATAGGATATCTTAAGAAATAAAGCCTTTATTTATTTATTTATTTATTTATTTATTTAATCCCCATTCTCAGGTGAACATCTGATACTGGCTTCTCAGGGAAGAAGAAACAGTGTCTTTTTGTTCAGCCAAAGCACAGGGATGTCAGACTGAACCAGCAGAGTGGGAAAAAATGTGGTAATTTACAGTGAATTAATCTTTACAAAATTAAACGGCTGGTAAGTGTGCTCTATAAAACCAGGTCAAAATGACAAACACCCAGAGTTCATTTAATTCTGGAGAAAAAAAAAAATACATTGGCAGGAAGACTTCAAAGAGAATAATTACTGACTCGGAGCACAGAATACAGCTTTTAATTCTTTCTACTTTCAGGGGGAGACTATGTGTAATAATGATACATTTATCCTCTCAGCCCCTGATTAAGATTCCTCGGTGGATTTAGAGGAGTGCAGCAGCAGATACTCCATCACCAGCTTCCATTCTGCTTTCAAGGATGCGCTCTCCCAATTCAGTGCTAGCATAAAGACGACATTACCCCTCACCCCCCTTCCTTCACATCCCTGTCCCTGCCTGAAATCACAGGTAGAGAAGATTACATTTACATTTCAGAAATTATTGCTACATCTCCCCTGAGATAGATAGTACAACATATGTTTTCAATGACAGCTGAAGAAACCTCCATTGGAGGTAGATATTTCATTAGAAAGGTCAAGAGGTCACAAACCCAATGCCCCAGAAGATTAACAGGAAAGAAAAACATTTTGCCCTGATATTTATTAGTATCCCACATAAGGCCATGTATAGGCCAATGGCACTGCTTCACATTTGACCTCTTCAGGCTAAAAACACATAAGCTTAGCATGTTCTTCCTTCAATGCCATCATTGATCCTTATTGGGGTCAGACACTGTAGAGTTTTAATTAATCAATTGATCTTTATTCTGCATGTTTACAGCGAGTGGAAAAGCTTAAAGGAAAAGTGTCAGCTAAAAAAGATGTCCCAAACTGCTTACACGGCTACATAGCTATATAAGAATGTCTATTCTTTGGGCCGAGAGCAGAGGAACATAAGAGATCCTATTGAATCAATGGGACAGGCGGAATTTCAAGCGGCATCCGGGGCTCAGGCTCCGCTTGAAATTCCACCACTTCTGCTCAGTGTCAACGGGCCCAAATTCTGTAAAATGTGCTGAAATGTAAATTAAAGGTGACTTGGGAAACATGTTAGACAATCCTTTGTGAAATGATCTCCTTGTTAAAGTAAATTACATTGAGATGATAATTAAAAAACAAAATTGTCAGGTTTTATCTGTAAAGACAGGCCTGGGGAAGACGAGGACGGGCTGCTGAGCTGGTCACAAGATGTTAAACATGTTCCCAATTTAATGGTTCGCTGCATTTTTATTCTAAGTCATATTTTAAATAAAAAGCAGAAATTCCTCGCTCCCTACGCATTTCCTTACAAACTATAATTTTTAAAATAATCATTTATACAGCTCTCTATAATTTCTAAAACTATTTAATACACCTGCAGATTTTTATCCGCAAGAAATTTGACAATGTAGATTTAGTGTTGAATAGTAAAAATGTCACCCGTCTGGGGAAAGAACACAAAACACTAAGCAGTAGTGCAGATTTTCCTGGCTTAGCACTGTAGCCTTGCAGCGCTGGGGTCCTGGGTTCAAATCCCACCAAGGGCAACATCTGCAAAGAGTTTGTATGTTCTCTCTGTGTTTGTGTGGGTTTCCAGTTGGCGCTATACAATTAAAAGCAATATTATAAAAAAAAAACTGTCTCATCTACAACATAAGAACAGCATTATAAAAGAAGTGACATAAAATGTAACAGTGCAGTCATGTATTCACAAGTACACAGGGGTAAGGATACAGGGTTATCAGAGTGAGCCCCCTACCCATCCTTGGAAACCTAAATGTGTCCATACACCCTAAAGTGACTGTACCACCAGGCCCAGGCTGAAGCACTGGAGCCGGGCCGACCCACCCTTAGTGGGAGGAAACCCTAGCCCCTCTATGATAGGGTTCCATTGATTCTAATGGAGTCACGTCATGGAGGTGCTGGGGTTTCTTCCCACTGGGGGTGGGTCGGCCCGCCTCCAGTGCTTCAGCCTGGGCCTGGTGGTACAGTCACTTTAAGGCCCTATTACACGGAACGATTATTGGACATTACGGTCGATAATCGTCCTGTGTAATAGAAGGCAACAATCAGCCGACATGAACGATGTTGGCTGATCGTTGCTGTTGTTTGTCTTTCAACATGTTTTCTTTTTTACATTGTAGGGGCCGTCATCTTGCCTGAGCTGTTTTAACATAATTTAGATAGATGCTCTACAGCAAGTCCCATGGACTATCGAAAACAATGAGAAAAGCTTCTAGGCATGCTCAGTGACCTTTATAGAAATGATTCTACAGGGAAGGGGCAATGGGTTATGAGCGCCAGCTATTGTGTGTACACTTGGTGTGACTATATTTCTGTCTGGGTTTGTAAGAAGTGCACTGCTAGGAAATGATCTGCACAGAACAGGAAGTCTCAGCTTAGTTTTAGGCTTTGTGGCCAGAATCAAATGGTAAAATGGTAAAGAGAAAAAATACCTAAATAATATATTTAAAAGTTACCCCTGATTGTGGTGGCAGTATCAAGTTTGCAGCCGATTTTACACACGAGTTTTACAGCAAATTCGCTGCGCTACTCGCTACTATTATAGTCTATGACCCCAGCATTCTCTCAGCAGATTTTCATTCAGCTGTGAGGATGTAGTGACAATGTTGGCTATCCATTTAACTAGCATGGGGTTAATCCTAACCTGCCTGCAATCCCCCAACACGTTCCTGCTTTAATGTCTGGGTCCCAGCTCACTAAGAGCCCACTCAGCCAATCACTGGCTCTGGTGGGACAGCTCAGTATTTGACTGAGCAGGCTGTCTGTGAGCAGTGACCCATAGACTAAAGCAGGAGTGTGCCGGGGGATGATGGGTAGGTAAACATTATCTGTTTATTATTATATAAGCCCACATCAGTAAAATAGTTAACAAGGCCATCACTACATTCTTGCAGCAGTATGATAATCTGTTGCAAATTTGCCAAGTGTGAACACCCCCTAAAAGCAAGCATATGGGTACTGCACCTGTGCCGTACATGTTGTTGCCATAGAGCTAACAGATGAAGTTAAACAAATTAAATGCAAAAGTTTTCCATTAGTTACATAATAATTTTGAATGCTGATATTTGCCCAAAATTTGCACACACTGATATTCTCCTAGAAAAGCCAAAACCTTCCTTTAAGGGCGCGTTCACACTACGGAATCCCCGCAGATAAAATCCCACGGATTCCGCTGCTCGCCCCCACTTCACTCTCTGCCCATGCCATAGACTTCATTCTATAGTTCGGTAAATTCCACTGTCCACCAAAGAAAGGACACGTGGGGCATGGAAGGAGAGTCAAGCGGGAGCCATCAGGATGTTTTCCGTGCAGATTCCATAGTATGAATGCACCCTTACTTTCGCAAATATTCAAATTTAAGGTTTATTACTATTCTGGATTGACCAGTAGCAATGTAGTTGTTCAATATTGAAAATAATCCTCAAATATACAACTTGCCTAATAGTAGTGCACATGGTGTATACTATAAATTTATGTACAAGTAAAAGGCTTCATGGTGCCTCTACACATTTAGCATGAGCAGTATATACTACACACAACATAAAAGAAAACATTCTCATTCAGTGAGTTTTTGATACCTAGGAAATTATAAAAAAAAAAAAAAAACTCAGTGTAGTGAAAGGCTGTATTTCATTGAATCACAGTGGCAACATCTCCGCTATAGTGGAATTATAAGGGTTCTATGAACAATAGGACAGATCTTTAACTTTAGCACATGCAGTCTTTTCTGTTACAGTGGGTCGGTTTTTTGTTCAATTTTGCCAGCATCTCTTCTATGAGAACACAGAAAAAATATCTAACCAAATCTGGCACTGTGGATGTCAGCCCACATAGAGGATTAAATAAGCCTTCGAGTGAGTCTGTTTTGTAGATGCGCAGCAGTTTTTCTGACATGTGACTTTTGTGGCTAACCTCACTCGATGCTATCAGTCAATTCCAGTAAAGAAAAATCAGGTGTGAGGTTTCCAAGAGAGATGTGCGTGACAACAACAACTTTTTCGCACCATCTTCTGTGGACATACAGAGGCTACCGTATCACTTGATTTCCCACAAAACGTAAAAGCACAAAAACAACCATGATAACAATCTAGGGTTTCAGAATAACTGTACATAATGCGTATATCTAGTTTCCTTATGTCTCTGATGTCTGATGTGTTTTCACTGTCCACATTATGTTGTGCACGTCTGGCTAAAGGCTCTGTTCAAACACTGTTAGACTCTTCCATTGGAGGAATACATCAAGAAGATGCTGCCATGTATTCCTTTAAAAAAAATAAACTGGGGAATTTACTAAGATGTTTTTTTCACAAGCCCAAATCCTGCAGGCATTATGTTCACCTAGTTTACCAAGAGAAGCAACCAGAGTCTTGCACAAAATGTTGCTACTATTTTCCAATGAAAAAGTATAGCACGTGGTATAGGTTTTTGGCACTGCCCCACTTAGCCAATCACTGGCTGCAGTGGTTGCCTGTAATGGCTAGTGATTGGCTGAGCAGGACATTTCCTTCAGGAAAATGTTTTTTTGTTTTTTTTTAAATACTGTTACCAAAGTAAATGGAAAAAGTTAAATAGAATGGACAAGCTGCAATACCAGACACTGATCACACCATTCACAGTAAATGGACAGAGCTCACCTTCTGCACAAGTCACAAAGCATGTCTAGAAAACTCCACCACAAAAGTAGAGTAAGCTCTACTAAAAATCTCTACTCTACTTAAAGGGGTAGTGCGGCGGTAAACAATTATTCACAGAATAACACACATTACAAAGTTATACAACTTTGTAATGTATGTTATGTCTGTGAATGGCCCCCTTCCCTGTGTTCCCCCACCCCCGCACGTGTACCTGGAAGTGTGGTGCGCTATACATACCTATAACGTGCCGACTCGTCACCGATCTTCAGTCTGCGATGTCGTCTTTGGACGGCCTGGACAAGTCCCCCCGACCGTCCTGAGTGCCGGCCGACCCTCTTCAGCGTCATCAGATGCTCAGCCGCGATTGGCTGAGCATAGTTTGGCTCAGCCAATCGCGGCTGAGCAGCTGATGACGCGGTCGCGTCATCGGCTGCTCAGCCGCGATTGGCTGAGCACAGTAATGCTCAGCCAATCGCGGCTGAGCAGCCGATGACGCGGCAGAGGGCGGCCGGCACTCAGGACGGTCGGAGGGATTCGGCCGGGCCGTCCAAAGACGACATCGCAGACTGAAGATCGGAGACGAGTCGCCACATGACAGGTATGTATAGCGCACCACACTTCCGGGTACACGGGTGGGGTTGGTGGGACACGGGGAAGGGGGCCATTCACAGACATAACATACATTACAAAGTTGTATAACTTTGTAATGTGTGTTATTCTGTGAATAATTGTTTACCGCCGCACTACCCCTTTAAAATTAATTAATAATATCAGTTCTAATCATCATTTCTTTCATCTCTTCAGTTTTAAGCCCAATCCTACAAAAATGTCTTAGTACTGAGTAAATGAGGAAGAGACGTCACAAGATGACTCCCCAAAGTAAGAGAGAAATAGAGCTAGTATTATCTGTTTCTTCATTACGTTTTATATCTTTGGCTAAAAGATATATAGGGGTTAAGCATTGTTGGTGATTTTAATTTTATAATAATGAATGTCTGAAAATTTTTTTAAATGTAAGCAAAAATTGTGCAGTGATACTCCACTGCATATTTTATTAGTTAAAGTTTATTAGTCAAACAAAATTATGCAAAAATGATCAATGCACGTGCACCTGATAATACAGTTTGCATAAGGAAAGCAAGATAATGAACAGTGAGTAATAATGCAACTGCACAGACAATAAATTCCCCCCATAGCATCTAAAGCGACTCTGTACCCACAATCTGCCCACCCCAAACTGCTTGTACCTTCAGATAGCTGCTTTTAATCCAAGATCTGTCCTGGGGTCCGTTCGGCAGGTGATGCAGTTATTGTTCTAAAAACAATTTTTATACATGCAGCCCTGTCCCCAACTGGCATGGCCTAGAGTGACTATGCATTAGGCTGGCACAACCTCTCTGTCCCTCCTCCCTGCCTTCTTCACCATTAGGAATGCTCCAGGCAGGTATCCTCCTATTCATCACCTGTGAGAACACGGCACATAGACTGGATCGTTAAGGCACCTGTGTAGTTTTCACAGCAGAGGAATAGGAAAAATCCTGCCAACGGCATTCCTAATAAAGAAAAGGGTGGGGAGAAGGAGACGGAGGGGTGGTGCAAGGCTAGGGCACGGATACTCCAAGCCACGGCAGTTTGGCACAGGGCTGCAAGTTTAAAAGTTGTTTTTTAGGACAATAACTGCATCACCTGCCGAACGGACCGCAGGACAGATCTTGGATTAAAAACAGCTATCAGAAGGTACAAGCGGTTTGGGGGGGGGGGGGACAGATTGTGGGTACAGAGTGGCTTTAAGCAACGTGTAAACCAGATTACACCGGCACCTAGGTAAATAAAATGACTGACAGAGGCTGAAGAGCACTTTGATTTTTACCACTAGCTGCAAAAGTATGAGATGTATATAAAATCTTAAAATGTCAAAGCATGGACATTGAACGGGAACCTTGTGTCATAGCTGCTGAATGTATTCAACCAAGAAGAAGCTAGAAGATATTGCAAGAAAAGGAGATGTACTTTTGTCCCCCAAGTCAAATTACTGTTTCAGCTGTAATACTGCAGACACGTTAACTTAATGAAGCCAGTGGTGTGAATAATGAAACTGTGATGAACAGGGGAATGGAATGCTTCTTTCGTTCCTTGTGAAAGCTCACAGGAAATGTTAGCAAGCTGAACTACGAATTGACAACCCGTATACCACAGTTACAATGAGGACAACTGGCGTTTGCTTGGGAATTTCTTTTCTAAAGAGAAAGATGGCGGATTATTGTTTAGGTACGAAATAAAATAAAGATAGAGGCTGCAGGTACTTCGCTATGACTCTACATACCATACCTCCCTCTGCATGTCAAATGGTAAAGAATAGATATATTGACCACAGGATCAGCACAGTAGGCTCCAGGGCTGTGGAGTCAGAGTCAGTGAGAAGGGGTCAGAGTCAGATTCAGAGTTGGTAATGTACAGCCATAATGCTTATTTTTCCATCAACAAAGCTATACTAGGACTTATTTTTTTGCTGTACTGTGAGGAGCCAATGTCTCGGTAGTATAGAGCTGTGATGGAGAGGCAAGAGGGATCTACATTATATTATGCACATGGTTTTACTGTGACAGCTTTAACACAAAGGTGAATAGACTATAAAGGCCTGTTACAAGGAAAGATTTATCGGGCGAAAAATCTCTGTATCATTCGAGATTAAGAGATAATTTTTCTGTGTGTATGCAGACAACGATCTAACAACTAACGAAAATTAGACTGTATGACGTTGATCGCATCTTTTGAGCTGACCATAAAATCATTGTTAATCGTTCGGTAATTTGGTTGATGCATGTACACACTGTTCATTCATAATTACGATCATTCATATACTAGAGTATACAAACGATCGTACTTACCAACATAAATAAAGACTATTGTTCCATGTATTATGGTGAATGTTTTATGTTATTTGCAAAAGCGCAATCGTTTATTGCTAATCGGATAAAACGAAAAAATAGGACCCTTAGACAGCAACAGAAAATTCTATGGCATATAGGTTACTTGGATTTACCAAACTTTGCTTTAGGGTAGCTTCACACATACAGTATCTGCAGCAGATTTGATGGTGCAGATCCACAGAAGAATTGACTAAATAAATGAACACAGCATCAAATCTGCTGCGGATCCTGTATGTCTGAACGCACCCCTAAAGGGGTACTCTGGGTTGGGGTCATTTTTAGGGTATGGCCGGGGAAGGGGTGGAAATAGAGGCCACCGATCACTTATCTGTCCGGTTCCAGTGCCAGGTCCCGGATTGCGCTGCACCGCGGCTGCTTCCTGGTCTGAGCTGCGCCTTAAGATGTGACTCAAGGCAGCTCAAGCCATTCAGCGGTCGTAGCGGAGTCCCGCCTCGGCCGCTGAATAGCTGAGTTGCCTTAAGACGACATGTCTCAAGCTGCACCTCAGACCAGGAAGCGACAGCCACACGGGAGAACAGGGCGGCACGATCAGGGACCCGGCGCTGGAATCGGGGAGGTAAGTGACCGGCGGCCTCTATTTCCACCCCTTCCCCTACCATAACCTAAAAATTACCCCAGCCCGGAGTACCTCTTTAATGACAGTACAGCACCCAGATCTGCTTCTTCCTACAGGTGATTTTAGTACTTATGACATCTGGCTAGGCACCGCATTGCTTGACATACTATTAGCCAGGGTAAAATGGTTATATGGTATACACATTAGAGAAATGTTTTCCTTTCTTTCTCCTACGATATCAGGATAACATTTAGACTACTTAAATGGTCTAAAAGATGCAGCAGTGATGCTGGGAAGCCACTTGTCTGAGCTAATGATGCCTGGAGCTCTGTAATGTCACCCAGCAGGAACTGCAAGCAGAGACATGGAGGAGCAGCTACTGGTCTGTAGATGAGATTTTGCAAAAAGAAGGCACGTTGACAGATATTCTGTTTGCTGGAGGATGCAGCTGAACACCAGAATTTTCTAGTAACCATGATGGATTTCCATCACATAAAAAGCTCCCACTGCTCTACATCAGTACGTGAATTTAACAGTGTTACATAGACTGCCAAAACAGGAAACGCAGACACCAGCACCTTTTCAGCTTATGTCTTGGCAGACAGAATGCACATTATAGATGAGAACATAAAATGTAACTCAGAATTAATAATGTGTTTGGAGAGTTCAACATTAGTTTTAAAATAATTACAATTTGTTAAAATCAGTCAGACATGTCACCCCAAAGAACTCTGACAACAAATCACAGCACCACAGTTACCACAGGCGGCTTTTGTTACTGCAGCTGCATGTGCACTCCTGCCCCAGGATAAAGCAGGAACTACAGAAGGGGAGACGGGATGAATAAAGCTACACTGACACTATGATAATAGATAATAGGAAGTGTCTATAGATCCACATTTTTTTTTTTTTATTCCACTCGTCCGTCCGTCCATCCATCCATCCCAACCCTGTTGGTGTATGTAATCTTACATGCAATAATTCATAAGAACAACTTTACAAATCATCTAAATTCTAGATGGAAGAAAACTCTCTCTCTAGTGCCACCTCAAGTTAGCTCCCTAGAAGATGTTCTACCCCAAAAAGTGCCTTTAATAAACATTTGATAGCCAAACCAGACACCTAACTGTAGCAGCAGTCTCTGGGCACTTGTCCATAGTCAGTACAGAGCAGGGTACTTGTTGGCTAAAGGACAATGAAGCAGCTCTGGGGGAAAGGATGTAGCAATGGTTTGAGGAGTCTGACAGCCATTGATCCGAGGCAAAAATGTATGCAAATTAACAGTCCTTCGGAAGAAAGCTGAAAAATGCTCTTTAGGGTGCTTTCACACCTACCGGATCCACAGCAGATTTCATGCCGTGCACTGATTGGTTGAGCGGGACCGGAGCCGGGAGCCTGACATGCAGCCGTGTCGCCAAGCAGGTAATGTTTGCTCTCGGCGGCGGGTGGCAGGGGGTTAACGCACATATAGCGAGTATGTGCTATCATAGGGATGCAAATCCGCATCGTGAAATCTGCTGCGGATCTGGTACGTGTGAAGGCACCCTTAAGGTGCCTTGACAAGTACAGGATCAGCAACAGATTTGATGGTGCAGATTTGATGCTGTGTTTAGTTATTTAGTTCAGTCATCCGCAACATCAAATCCGCTGTGATACGGTATGTGTGAAGCTACCCTTAATGTCTGTGTCTTGTTTTTCCGTTTTATAAGCATCGATCATCATTAGTAAGGATAACATGTCATTTATTCAAGTAAATATTTGCTTATTGTGGGCTAAGTAGTCAAGTAGATGGTCAAACTCAGTAATTGTCTCTATATTCACTTATACCCAGGTAACCAATGACAACTAGGACCACCCATAGGACTACTTAGCCCAGAATGAAAAGTGATTTGCATGACTAAATAAATTATCCTGGAACCTTTCCCATATAACTATATATAGGTCTTCTTACAGCTCCTTGTGCTCTATAACATGTCGTTTGCATTTTTTATTTGACAGATTAAACATTGAAAGCACTGCTCTTGTCTCCAGTTCAGGTTTGGTTTGCAATTAGGCTCCATTCACCTCAATGGAACTGACTTACAAAACCAACACCCAAACTGGAGACAAAAGAGGTGCGGTCTCTGGAAGAAGGTGGCCATGTTTTTCTAAAGCTGGATAACCCCTTAAGGGTAGCATCCCATGTACCCAATCACAGTGGATTTCACTCTGCAAGTTCCACAGCAAAGTCCGCTGCGATTCCTGGTACTGTCAATTTGTATGGATTTATATACTCACGGCAGATTTTTCATTCCACTGTGAGTACGTAAAGCCCTGTCCCCTTTAATCCCCGCTGCCTGGTGAATACTTTACCCGTTCGCACTCCGGCCTGCTTCTGTGACTCCCAGCTCCCTGACGTCCCACTCAGCCAATCAGGCCACTTTCTTCCAGAGAGAGCACGATCCTTGTCTCCAGCTCAGAAGGGGCTTTGCAACTCAGTTCCATTTAAGTTAATTGCAAAGCACACCTGAACTGGAGACAAGAGTGGTGCTGTCTCTGGAAGAAAATGGCCATATTTTTCTAATGCTGGATAACCCCTTTAAGAATGTGAGCAATTCATTAAATTCAGCCTGGTTACATTCTATTTTCCAACTTTACATTGCAAATGCCATTGATGATTTCTTGTCATTCTCCCCTATTAAAGATGAAAGTTAAATATCTCACTGCATTAGGGAGCAGGATCCTACTCGACTAGCAGAAGATTTTTACATTGGTTTTCTCTTCCAAGAACAACTTGTCTGTGTAGTGAATATCAGGGACTTAAAGGGAACCTGTCACCCCCCGTGCCGGGGTGACAGGCTCCCGACCCCCCGTTAGAGACCCCTATACTTACCTCATCCCGCCGGGTCCCGCTTCTGGATTCGGTCGGGTCCCGGAGATCTCAGCCGCTGCAGCCCGGCGCGCGCGCTGAGAGATGAGTCCAACACCCATAGAGAATGACGGAGCGCTGGACTCTCCTGTCATTCTCTATGGGTGTTGGACTCATCTCTCAGCGCGCGCGCCGGGCTGCAGCGGCTGAGATCTCCGGGACCCGACCGAATCCAGAAGCGGGACCCGGCGGGATGAGGTAAGTATAGGGGTCTCTAACGGGGGGTCGGGAGCCTGTCACCCCGGTACGGGGGGTGACAGGTTCCCTTTAAAAATATTATTATTATTATTATAAATAATAATAGGTGTTTGTGGCAACTATGTAAATTCCCTTGGTGAAATATTTAGAATGTTGTTATATTAACTGGACTTCACATAAGTCTTCGCAAAGATATATATATATATATATATATATATACACACACACACACACACACAGATCACAAATTATTCTTATCAATACAAGTATACAGATCAAAAGTCAGTCACAGAGAAGGAGGAGTCGTATGACACCATGGATTATGCAAATTAATAACAAAACTGCTATTTAATCTCAACAATCATAAATGTGACACATTTGAAAAGTGACAGATAGGAAGTATAACATTTGACCATTATAACTGTGTGTTTAGACTTCTTTACATACAGTGAGTATAAAAAAAACAATGATATCTGGAGAGAGATACAAGAGAAATAATAAATAATTGTGAGCACCAACATCTAATGTCACT
Organism: Dendropsophus ebraccatus; assembly: GCF_027789765.1. Classification (NCBI taxonomy): domain Eukaryota; kingdom Metazoa; phylum Chordata; class Amphibia; order Anura; family Hylidae; genus Dendropsophus; species Dendropsophus ebraccatus. The sequence goes on along the minus strand of NC_091456.1, from coordinate 19,780,498 downwards.
GTAGCTATAAAATAAAGAGGTAGTAGATAAAGGGCACCATTTCGTAACAGTTCATGTTTTGAAAAACAAAGGTCCATTGAAGGCAACATAATCAAGCGTTAAAAACAATATAAAAGGCGCTGATTGTTGCCATTTATTGCTACCTCAGTAAGTATATAGGGAAGAAGGGCTGCACCTTTCACAAAGACAATAGCTGCTTACAGCTTGCAGCCTTTAATAAAGACCTAGAGAAGGACGCCAGCTCCCTTGCAGAGGCGGATAATTGAGGGGTTAATTACACAGGCAATAAAATAGGTTTTATGATTTACTGTGCACAGCCAGTCTCAATATTCTGGCCATAAATAAAAGACTGCAGATAAGGAGAGCTGCAGGCAAAGCAGGACCCAGCATCTTTAATGGGCAGTTATACGACCCGCTGTGCGTACACGGGCAGTAAATCAGCAGAAACATCTTTTATGGAGTCCTGGCTTTTATGATGTCATTAACTTTCCTCCTTATACTTTAGGTCTAATGAAATAAAGTCATGAGGAGGGATCAAAGGATGAGCCGGGGCCTTTGGGTTCCTTGTTTTATTCTTTGTTACAGCTAAAGGGGAGGTTTATGTATCCGAGTAGGGACCTATTCTGGCACTCAGCTACTTTGTGGGAGAAAAAAATTAGATATTGTGTCCTTGTCAGAGGTAAAAAATTGCTTTATGATTACCAGCCGCTGGCATTAATATGATTAATAGAAATGTGCTCGGGAATACACTGTACATTTTTTTTACTCATTAAGTAAATTCAGTATTGCATCTGGGTATTAACCTGTTCTTGAAGCAATGCTTGCTGCCAAAAGAGAATTAATTTACCTATCAGGGTGAAGGCATACTGAGCAATCATTATCGGCTTTACACCAGCACCGCACAAGCAAGACGAGTCTGAGTGTATCCCAATCAATAGAGCAAGACATGGAAGCTATTATATTTTGGGAACAGGAAGCAGCAGGGAATCAAGTACAAGTTATCTAATGTTCATTGTTTCCAGAGACCCCGCAGGATATAAGTGTTCAACAGCTGGAATGGAAAGAGACATTTTCTCAAGGATTTCTTTTTGTTTTAGACAAAGGCGGTCGATCACTTTCTATATACATGCCTTCACGCAGAATAATACCTAAAATGAGTGTGTAAAGCTAGTTGTGACCACATGAGAAAGTGGTCATTCCAAACCATCTTTTCATCAATATAGATACCATCTTAAAGTGATACTGCCCCCCCTTTCTGCATGAGAATCTCTCTACACAGCTGTGAAGCCTAAATTCTGCAGTTTTCAAACCTTACTTTATAATAGATTTCTTAGTGCTTGGCCCAGTAAAATTGTTGGTGGATAGTGCCACCTGGGCGGGACTTTATGACCACTGTGCCACTGCGCTCCGCCCTCCATTAAGCCATCAGTGTCTAGGCTCCGCCCCCTTGGGAGCCATTAAAATGAGCCAACCTAGAGAGGGTGGGGCCTAGAACTCTAGACAGCCCATTCTAATGGCCACAGAGGGAGCGGGGCCTTTACGTTGAGGACGTGGGGGAGCCTAAGACGTCTATGTTGGTGGGGTGAAGTGGCACAGCAGTTGTTAAGCCCCGCCCAGGTGGCGCAATCCACCAACAATAAAAAGCATTTTTCACTGGACCAAGCACCAAGAAATCTATTATAAAGTAAGGTGCAGAATTTAGGCTTTACAGCTGTGTAGAGAAGTCCTCATAGAGCGTCACGTTAAGCCTCTTGCACACAGATGTATTACGGTTCTGGGGCTTTATTAGACCATAATAGGGTATCCACAATACCCTGAATGATTTTGTCAGAAGAAAAAAAAATTGTGGCTGTTCCCATGCTGTGTGTTAATACATCTTCTTCCTTAGAGGCATTGCCTCACATATACAGCATCCGATGGAGCGTAGCATGGTGGCAGATGTAATGGCTCATTAATTTGGGATTGTATGGAATACCATGTGCCGCTGCCCTGTCTCCATGCCATATGCATGTTTCTCATGCACTTTTTTGTTATTTTCTTCAATGCGCATACCTAACATGCAGATATGCGCATTCAAGAAAACAACAAAAAAGTATAGTCGCACTATGTTTCTACATAACAAGACTACTTACTACTTGTATAACCCAAACCAAAGAATTATAATATTCTCTGTGTGGTCATACATATTTATATAATAGGTTTTTCCTCTTTATAAGTTATTATATAGTCAGACAGGAAAGTACTTGAGAGAAGATGAGGAGCATGCTGTAGGAATAAGAATATAAGCAAAAAAGTAAAAAAAAAAAAACACAATACCCAGCATATATGACACTGAATGTAGAGGTAAGGCTATATAACCATCTATACAGCAGCAGCAGTATATAACAATTATACAAATTTTTCTATGGGGATATTGTTTGACATTTAATTCCAATATAATGTAGGCAAATGACTAAAAATAACATTTGCACATTGAAGAACGTGTTTCACACTTGGTCTGTCCCCTGTATAATCCTATTCATTTTTTTTGGGTGGGAATCAGAGGATAAAAGTCTTTTAGTCTGGGTGATGGAATAATGGGGGAGGGAATAAAATCAAAGAGCCTCGGTTGAATTAAGTCTTGTGGACTAAATTACCCAACCTACACCATAGTATGTTCAACCACTGGAAGTTATTTAGCAACAGCTAAAGATGGACTAAAGACCTCGGTGCTTTTATTCTAAGCACATGAGTGGTGTTGCCATCCCTGCAGCGGCTAACAGCGATTCCTATCGGTTGCCAGCGGCAACAGTCACGGTCCCAGCATGGGGTGCGGCAGCAGGTCTACTTGCTGATGCAGGCCCCCACACCAGGACAGACAAATAGGCTTTGGAGTTAGACAGGTCTCATAGGGAGGTTTTGACATAAAGGACCCTTTAGAAAGGCTGGAATTGTCAGTCTGTTTGATGGGCTCACGCTGGGCCATTAGCTTCTGTTACTAATTTGCTGTGGATGTGAGAGGCTGAACTGCGTGAACACCTGCAAGAGACTGTGCAATGCATTGTGGGAACGGCTAATTTTCTTGAGGAGAGGGCGGGCAGGCATTGTCCACTATTTACAGGGCACAGATTTTTCCCGTCAGCGAAAATCCTTTTTTGAAAAAATAAATAAAAATTATTTTCTTAAAATGTGTAGCAGTCTCCTCTTACTTTTAAAGGGAACCTGTCACCATGAAAATGCTACCTAAGCTGTCGGCATCATGTTATAGAGCAGAAGGAGCTGAGCGGATTGAGATATATCTTCATGGGAAAAGATTCGGTATAACTTGTAATTTATTGATTGAAATCTCTGATGTTTCCATGCTAAGGGCCAGTTCACACGGAGTAAAACTGGCAGAATTCCACGGCGGAACCCACTGTGCAGAATCTTGCAAGCCTCTGTGTCAATACAGGCAGTCTATGGGAGGCTTCAATTCTTCCGAGCAGAGAGCCGGACGAGCCCTCCTATAGACTGTCTGTATTGACACGGTGGCTGGCGGAATTCAGTTTTACTCCATGTGAAAAGTACCATTGATAGACTCCGCCCACTGGACTCCTTAACACAGAATGATAAGGGATTTCAATCAACAAGTTACAAGCTATACAGAATATTTTCCCACAAAGATACAGTATATATCAATCTACTCAGCTCTTCCTGCTCTATAACATAATGGTGATAGATTAGATAGGACAGTCTAGTGTCTACAATAGGTCAGGAGAGACTAAATGTTACATTATTGTAAATTATTTTATTTCCACAGATTGCATAGCTTGTTTTCTATGAAGAGATTTGGTTATATCCCTCCTGCCTTACACCTACCTGCTTTCTCACTTTAGTTACCATTTTCCCTCCATTTTCCCATGGCATTTGGTAAGTCTTCAAAGACTCTTCTCCCACAGAAAATGTGACTCACGTGGATTATCAGAATTCCTATGTCATCAAATTCCCAGAATGCCTTTCTTCTTCCACAACCATCATTATTAGCTCTCAGCCTTTAATGTTTGTAGCCAGCAAATGAAATAATGGAGAGAATATATGTCTTCATTTCCTCGAGACAGATTATACTGTGTCTGTCTGGCTCCATCCCAAGGTTTCAAAATTCTCTCAAAGCCATGATCCATTAACTCAGGCTTTCCAGTGGGGCAGAGCTGTTTCCAGTTATCATAACTGCACACAGCATTGTGCATGGCAGGCCAGTATGGCTCAGTATAACAGAGAGCCAGTGAGGAAAGGGTATGTTCACATTTAATATGCTGTAAACTCTGTGTATCTGTGACAAACTGGTAAGACAAGATCTTGCAGTATACCACTGCCTGCCACCACTGGAGCCACCCATTTGAGTGTGCTGACCTAGTATTATGTTACAGTGACTGTACCACCAGGCCCAGACTGAAGCACTGGAGGCGGGCCGACCCACCCTTAGTGGGAGGAAACCCTAGCCCCTCTATGATAGGGTTCCATTGATTCTAATGGAGTCACGTCATGGAGGGGCTGGAGTTTCTTCCCAATAAGGGTGGGTCGGCCCGCCTCCGATGCTTCTGCCTGGGCCTGGTGGTACAGTCACTTTAACAAATGGGCTGATTGTAGTCACTTTTAGACAATGTTTGGCACATTCAAATGAATGGCCCAGAAGGGAAAGTTTTGTGCCATTACTTTTATTATAATTAAAGGAGAAGTCTGGCGAAATTTTTTATTAAAGTTTTGTATTGCCCCCCAAAAGTTATACAAATCACCATTATACACTTATTACGGGAAATGCACATAAAGTGTTTTTTACCCTGCACTTACTACTGCATCAAGGCTTCACTGCCCGGATAACATGGTGATGTCTTGACCCGTCTCTCAGAGCTGTGGCTGCTGGAGAGGATGATGGCAGGGGGACACTGAGGGACAGAGTGCACTGGAGGGACACTGAGCATCCCTCTGCTATCATCCTCTCCAGCAGCCACAGCCCGCACAGCTCTGGGAGTTGGGTCGTGACATCACCATGTTATCCAGGAAGTGACGTCACCATTTTATCCAGGAAGTGAAGTCTTGATGCAGTAGTAAATGCAGGGAAAAAGCACTTTATAAGCATTTCCCGTAATACGTGTATATTGGTGATTTGTATTACTTTTGAGGGGCAATACAATACTTTTATAAAAATTTACACCGGATTACTCCTTTAAATAACCAACTAGGTGTTAACAGCTGGGGATGTGTCCCTACACTGTCTAACCAATCAAAGTTAACAGTATCTGTAAGTGCAGGGACACGCCCCTTACTGGTAACACCCAGTTGACTATTTATTCCTACATTTTTAGTAGGAAAAACAAAGGACATGAAAAATGTAAAAAAAAAATTTAAGAAAAGATGCTTAGAAATTATTTCATACAAGTGTTGTCTACAATAGGTCAGGAGAGGCCAAATGTTACATTATTGTAAATTATTTTGAGTATTTGCAAAAATTGTAAAAATTTTCACAAGATTTATAAAGGTGTTTGTGCCTTATTTAAGCTATTTACTCCAACTGCACATTTTTTTCAATTCTACGCTCAGATGGGGCATTGTTTCATGTAAGCTACATTATTATCCAGATTTATCATATTTTTTAGTTTTTGCACAAAAAAAATGTGCAGCAGTACTCCACTCCTACCCTGACATAGTTTTTAAACCATTTTTAATCGCAAGTGCAAAAAAAATTAATTGAGGCCCGTGCGCTTAAGTGAGTAAGGTCTGTGGGCTTTTACAAAAAAGCAAAAACTTGCAGAGCAATAAATGTGCCCATGGATTTTATAATACTTCCTAAATTGTCATATTTATTGTGATCCATAACAAAATAAGTTTTAGGTCCAGTAACCAACAGGAGAGGGAAATTTGGACAAAAATATGGCGAAGAACACCCAAAATTTAGACAAGTAGCTGATTTTTGAGATTTTAGTCAGCATATAACTTTAACTATACAAATATAGACAAACTTGTCAGAAAAGTCACAACCCAGGCGTCAATAATAATTGTAATATATAAAGTCATAAAAATTGAGAAATTGTGGGATGAGTTACTTTCCCCCCTCTTCAGACTACTAGGACAAGAATTCTTTAGCAGACATGTAATTGCCAGACACATGCATATTAACAGATACTGCCTGCAGGAGAATTATGGCTACTGTGCAGCATGAATAAATATTTCAGGGATTAAAATGGATGCTTCATTGCAGCATGGATTTAATATGTCCCAGACCCTGGAGGAGGAATACAGAGTACGAGCAAAACGGAGATTCATCTTTTAAAATTTAATTGGGAGACTGACACTATATAAGGTATACATAGTTGCCGCTGGCTATTGTTGACAACATATCAAGGGTCTAGCACATGTTCTGTACATAGACTATAGGGGGTTGTCTTCAAAAATCCACACTTTTTGCTTTTTTTTTTTTCTCAAGCAAAGGTAAATTTCCAGTATAACATCTAATTTTCCCTTGCCCCCCTGGGTTTGCATGTGACAAGGCACAGTGTTTCTTCAATAGGTGACTGTCTCTTCACTAGTGTTGAACAGATCTGTCAAAGCGTTCAGGTTCGGCAACACTCTCCAAACCCTCGGCATTTGATTTGCTGTGGCTGCAGAATTTGGATGTTGCCCTAGGGCTGTCAGGAAAACATGGACACAGCCTACAGTATATCCATGTATTCTAGGACTCTCCATGATGACATCCAACTCCTGAAGCTGCGGGGAATCAAATGCCAAGCGTTCAGGTTCATAAAACGTTGCTGAACCCGAACAGTTTGACACTACTTCACCTTTAGTAGCGGATTAGAGTCTTGCTGTTTCCATGTTAAATGATTTTCTTTATGTTACATGCCAGAGTAACATGAAACCGAGATGTAAAGCCTACATAAAAATTATTTAACATGTAGGCAGCGCTTTATTATTGCATGTATTTAATTAAACTGACCAGCCTCTATTATAATAATCTCTACCTAACGCCCTTGTTAAGGCCCTATTCCACGGAATGATTATCAGCCATATTCGGCCGATATCGGCCGTTACGGCAGATAATCGTCCTGTGGAATAGAAGGCAACGATCAGCCGTCATCATTCATGCTTGTCTTTCAAACATGTTGAAAAACAAATGACTGTGATAGCAGCGACCTGCTGCAATTGCCCCGTGGAATAGGATCGGCGGCAGCAGACTGCCACTATCATCTATGGGCTGCCCAGACTATCTAGCCCCCCCTGCAGCTCCCCCCCCCCGCGCATTCACCCACTCGCTGCTGCCATGTGTAATAGCTCCTCACAGTCGGCCCGTGGAATAGGGACTTTAGGCTACCACCACTCATACTATACAGCAGCTTTTTTGTGTCCTGGCATCCTGCATAGCTCACTGCTTGATCACTGATTACAGAGATAATCTTATGTCATCACTCACACATGCCTTTGTTGTAAGGTCTTGACAGAAGAACTGGTTTCCCCTTCCTATCCACATACAGTATAACCTGAGCCGCACATTTAAAAATGGTGAATGGAATAGAAGAGAAGGTGCAAAAAATGAAACGCATAACAAATAGTGATCCATAACAAATGTCTTACATATAAACAATAGAGAAAAACGTTAGGGTATATCTTCTAGTAAAACCCTCATGTTATCAGGAGAAAAGTAGGTTTTACTCTGCAGTAGACAATGAAGTCTTTTCTGCAGGTTATATATAATAGCTATTTTATCATTTTCATCCTTCTGAGACGCACACAAAAATAAAAACCTGCTAAGCCGATGTTATCTGAATGCATGGTGGTCGTCTGCTAACCAAGTGATTTCCGTCTCAGCCAGCCTAAGCTTTTCCGCTACATTGCAAGGGGGAAACCACAGCGAGAAAGCCAGGGCTCCTCTGTCTTCCCACACAACCCTAAGCTTTAGCAGGAAGGAGAATGTATTTCGGGTGAAGTGACTCAGTGTGCTGCAAAGCTGGGGTGGCTGGCCGCAGACTATGGGAGTATGACCACAGCCAGCACAATGATAACACAGCATAAGGGTTTTTTTTTTTTACAGCTATCTCTTCCTGTGTGAAGACACATTATTTTCTTCTTTATATAATAGAGTACGCTGGGGCACGGCTACAAGCTGATATATTTTTGTTAGCGTTCATTAAATACATGAACTTATCAGTATACCCATTCCTTTGTGTCCTAAAGTGGCTAGACAAATGGCACCTTAAATGGGACCTGTCATTTAAGGGGTACTCAGGGCTGGGGGGCTTTTTTGCCTATGGCTGGGGAGGAGGTGGATGAGGGCAATGACGTCCCCTTAGCTCTCCGGTTCCAGCGCCGTCACGTCTCAAGCCCGCGTCAGAGACCATGAAGTGGCCGGACAGCACGGACGGAAAGGCGTGGCGCTAGAAAGGCGGGGAGGTAAGTGGACGTCATTGCCCTCATCCACCTCCTCTCCAGCCATAGGCAAAAAGCCCCCCAGCCCCAAGTACCCCTTTGAGATTTAGCCTATATAGCAAGGGGCAACACATGAATCTTTAACCCCTTCGCGTCAGTAACATGTATATATACGTTCCTGTAACTGACGGGGTTATTGATGAGAGCTGGAGCGCTGCAGGGATAGCAATCCCACTCTTATCTGTGTCCGGGGCCGCAGGTAATCGACCCCGCGGCCGACTCTCATTAAAGGACAACTCCGGCGTCCAGGGGGGGGGGGGGGGGGGGGGGGGGGGGGGAGAAAGAGGCGGAATGGCTCCAGGAAGGTGACTAACATACATTACAAAGTTATATAACTTTGTAATGTGTGTTAGTTACGGGGAGAAAAAAAACGCCAGAGTTGCCCTTTAGCCCCTTAAAGGCCACGATCTACAGCGATCACGGCGTTTAAGGTACTGATAAGGCCAGGATATGCGATTTTACCTACCTGCACCGTACCTATATGACTACACATATATATAGGCCTCTTTCTCAGAAGCTCCAGTACATTAGAGAGTCCCTGTTCGGGCGCCAAATGTTAAGGTTAAATTTATATGTTGACCTCTCTCTATGGAGAGAAGCCAAAAACCCGTACTCAGTGACACATCAAGCATCTGTCACTGAGTGATCGGGACCCCTCGCATGTGCCGACAGGCGAGGGTAAGCTCCTTACCTCCGTCCTGTCGGATCCGCGATCCATGTATAGAGTCTGCTATCAGGCAGAAATCAATAGTCCAGGCGATTTTAACAAACTTTGTAATTGGGTTTGTTAGGCAAATATGCCATTATCTGCATTCAGAAACACTTTTCCCAGGTTCCCCCCCCCCCACTCTCATTCACTGCTCATTATCAGGAAATCTCGACTCTTTTACATCAGTCGGGTTCTGTCTGTTCAATGGAGAGGGGAGGAGGGAGATTAGTCGGCAGCAGAGAACAAAGGATTACACAGTGGGAGCTGTATGAAAGCCGGTATTCAGAGGTCAGTGATGACTTCAGAGGAGATAGCCCGGTGATGTAGTTGTAAATTAACTCTTTGTTGTCCTGTTTTGGTGCCTCATCTCCCTCCACCCCTCCCCTCCCCATAGACGACCATGAAGACAGGGGGGAGAGCTTCAAACTGCTTTTGTACAATAAAAATAAATTTTTTGGGCTAATAAAACCAATTACAAAGTTTATTAAAATTTATAGGACAGTGAAACTTTAAAGGACAAGTGCCATGAAAAACTTTTTCCCAGTAATTGAAGCACATTACAAAGTTATATAACTCTGTAATATGCTTCAATCACCTATCTGCCTCCCTTCCCTGTCTTTTCCCCCCTCCACCCCCCACCAGGAAGTGTCCTTACTCACACAGACCTGATTACTGTCGTCACCGTCACCAGACAGCTCCTTCTTGTGAGGATGAGTCATCAGCAGGAGGGCTGCTCTAGGTCCTGTTACACCAGCCTCCCCCTCCCCTCCTTGTCAGGTGACTCTGCTTCCTCAGCTTATCTTCTGTAGTGACATGACTCCTCCACTGAGTCCACAGCAGCAGGAGAGAAAGGGCCCTATTCCACTGGACGATTATCGTTCAGATTATCGTTAAATCGTTCGAATCTAAACGATAATCGTTCGGTTGAAATGCAGTTAACGATTAACGACCGAACGAGAAATCGTTGATCGCTTTAAAAGACCTGGACCTATTTTTATCGTTGCTCGTTCTCAAATCGTTCGCGTTGAATAAGACATCGTTCGGTCGTTTGCAATAGATACGAATGCAATAGCGAATAAATAGCGAAGAAAAAACGATCGCAATTACGATCATAAGTAACGATTATCGTTCAATGGAAATGAGTGAACGTTTTCAGGTCTTTCGCAATAGTGGTCGTTTGAGATCGTTAATCGTTAATGATATGCAAACGATAATCGTTTGGTGGAATAGGGCCCAAAGTATGAGAGGGGGGGGGAGAGGCTGCCTATGTGCCGGAGTCAGTTGGAGGGAAGATAAGCAAGTGAGATGTGACAAGTGATGGCTTGCAGTTGTTCAGCCAATGGGAGCTGAGCAAGCCTGTCACCTGACAAGGCAGGGGAGGGGGGAGGCTAGTGTAACAGGAGAAGGAGCTGAGAGAAGAGCTTGGTGACGGTGACGACAGTAATCAGGTCTGTGTGAGTCAGGACTCTTCCTGGTGGGGGTGGAGGGGGGAAAAGACAGGGAAGGGAGGCAGATAGGTGATTGAAGCACATTACAGAGTTATATAACTTTGTAATGTGCTTCAATTACTGGGAAAAAGTTTTTCATGGCACTTGTCCTTTAACATTTCTGGAAGGGTCTGAAGTCATACAACCATGGTGGGAAGCATTATGATACATTACACGGTGCCACTCGTTATATAGACTGCGGGGCATATTTATTATTCATTTTGCACCATTATTATGGCGTATTTTGTGTTTTTTGTGCAGGGCGTAAAATTCTACGCATAATTTATGAAGCAGTTTACGCTATTTTTTGAGCAGTTATGCAGCCTGCACTATTTTTGTAAATGTCTGCGTGGTTTTAAATTTTTTGGCCCGATTTATTATGTGTGATTTTGCACAAACAACTTTCACAGTAGTACTTCAGTCAGACCCTTGCTATGTTTTTTAGCCAATTTTTAAGCCACAAAAACTGCTAAAAAAATTTTGATCCATCCAGGCCTGTGCGCCTAATGATACATTTTGATCAAGATCTGCGAGTTTTTGCACAGCACGCAAAAAAGAGTGGTAAAAAATATGCGACGGATAACCAGGCCATTAAATGTTTAAATTAGGCTAAGGCTGGGTTCACACTGCATTTTTTACCATTCACAAAAATATGGTCAAGTACGTTTTTGCTTGTGTTAAAAAAACGTGTGTTTTGATATCCTTTTTTTATAATGGAAGTCAATGGAAAAACAGATCAAAACGGATGCACACAAATGCATCCTTTTTTTTTTGCAAAGACGGATGAAAAAGACGGATTAGGAAAACGTAGTTTGAACCCAGCCTACAAAAAAAGTTCAGACTACTCAATCCCTAGAACAAGTTAAGGTGGAATTAGTATGTTATGTTTAGCAATTTCTGGCACAATACAATGCCTTTCTAGGCATTTCTTGTATTGTTGTCATTGTAAGACAGGAAAGCAAATCCCAAGAAAGATGCATTACCCTCATTCACTGTTTTTCTGTCAACTCAGGAATACAAATGAACACATTTCTCTATTGCAGTTTCCAACACGTTCCAGCCTTGGGCCATAGTCGCACCGTGCCCCCTCTTCCTCATCCCAGCTGGCAGTTTACATGTCACTAGGTTAAATCTCCGAAGTGTTAATGGGATAAGAAAAAATTACTATAGCCGCCAGATAAGACTGGCTTCAGGTTAGACACTAATGCTCCTAGTACACAATGCAATATTCAGCTTGCACACAAGTAGTGATCACCGACACCAGCGCTCGCTTGCTATGGCTTTACAATTAATCATGTGGCCATTAATTACATTGTTGTAGGCCACAAATCTTCTGTTTAGACAGAGAGATGTGCGGCTGACGCAAGAATTTTCGCTGCCGCACAAAAGATCAAATCAGCCAATGAGCGGGCGGCTGATCTGCACTTTTACAGTGGGCACTTGTCGGCTGAATGAGCATTCCTAGGTTAGCGATTATCGACTCGTGTAAAAGGGCCTTTACAGTAGGAAGGTTGTTTGTTGCCCAGCTTTTACATATTCATCAGCTCCAGTAACATAAAGCTGAGCTGTGACTGTAAAACATACTTACTAAAAAAGACTGTGATAAATCTCCCCCATGATGCCTACTTAGGCCAACAGTACATAATACATAGTGGCACCAAGTGGCCAAGGGCTTCTTCTTTGCAACAGTTCTGCCTTGGCTAATACATTGGGGTCCTGAGTAACACATCCTTTAACATTAAGATACTTAAAGGGGTATTCCAGGGAAAATCAATAATTTAACAAAGGAAAGGGTTAACCAAGGTTAACACTTTCCTAATATACTTACCTGTTGTTTTTTGGCCCCCCAAGGAGATCTCCGGTCCGGTCACGTGATCTTGCAGCTTGTGGCTCGGATCCTCTTCTTCTTCCGGTTCGGTGACGTCACCACCCGGCCGGCGCCGCTCTCCGTCTCATTAGCAGCAGAGCACTGAACCCTGACTGGCTTGGTAGCGTGCAGCCAATCAGGGCTCAGTGCTCTGCATCCCCACACGCTTCAGAGTGGGGGTCCCCTGAGGCTGCAGTAAATTATCAGGGGTCGTCGGGCTCAGTGCCGGTCACCAGTTACATATGCCGGCACTGCACTACAGCAGGTGATCACTCCGCAACCCCACCCCCCACCTTGTCAGCGATGCCGACCGAGTCCCGGGAGGGGATGCGGCGGGCGGCATTACTTCATTCATAGCTACTAGACACTCGGCTGCCCACCGCATCCCTTCCCCCCAGGGACTCAGGGTCGGCATCGGTGGGGAAGTAATGTGTATCGGCTGCTGATCCCCCCGGCCCCCCCTCCCTGTGTCCCTGTCAGATCACTCACCCCCGGAGCATGCTGCCGCACTGGCCCCGATCTCGGCACTGGTCTCAGGCACCTGTACTCAGCTGACAGGCGCTGTGTACGGAGCAAGAAATCTCTCCTGCCTCAGTCACAGAGCCTGTCAGCTGAGTAGAGGTGCTTCAGACCAGTGCAGAGATGGGGGCCAGTGCGGCAGCATGCTCCGGGGGTGGGGGTGAGTGATCTCTGACAGGGACACAGGGAGGAGGGGGAAGTCCTGCAAAGTGATATGTATTTGCTGCTGATCCCCCCGGCCCCCCCTCCCTGTGTCCCTGTCAGAGATCGCTCACCCCCGGAGTGTGCTGCTGGCCCCGATCTCGGCACTGGTCTCAGGCACCTGTACTCAGCTGACAGGCGCTGTGTACAGAGCAAGAAATCTCTCCTGCCTCAGTCACAGAGCCTGTCAGCTGAGTACAGGTGCCTGAGACCAGTGCAGAGATCGGGGCCAGCAGCACACTCCGGGGGTGAGTGATCTGACAGGGACACAGGGAGGGGGGGCCGGGGGGGACCAGCAGCAAATACATATTACTTTGCAGGACTTCCCCCCTCCTCCCTGTGTCCCTGTCAGATCACTCACCCCCATCCCCCGGAGCGTGCTGCTGGCCCCGATCTCTGCACTGGTCTCAGACACCTGTACTCAGCTGACAGGCTCTGTGACTGAGGCAGGAGAGATTTCTTGCTCTGTACACAGCGCCTGTCAGCTGAGTACAGGTGCTTCAGACCAGTGCAGAGATCGGGGCCAGCAGCACGCTCCGGGGGTGGGGGTGAGTGATCTGACAGGGACACAGGGAGGGGGGGCCGGGGGGATCAGCAGCCGATACACATTACTTCCCCACCGATGCCGACCCTGAGTCCCTGGGGGGAAGGGATGCGGCGGGCAGCCGAGTGTCTAGTAGCTATGAATGAAGTAATGCCGCCCGCCGCATCCCCTCCCGGGACTCGGTCGGCATCGCTGACAAGGTGGGGGGTTGGGGGGGGCGGTTGCGGAGTGATCACCTGCTGTAGTGCAGTGCCGGCCCATGTAACTGGTGACCGGCACTGAGCCCGACGACCCCTGATAACTTACTGCAGCCTCAGGGGACCCCCACTCTGAAGCGTGTGGGGATGCAGAGCACTGAGCCCTGATTGGCTGCACGCTACCAAGCCAGTCAGGGTTCAGTGCTCTGCTGCTAATGAGACGGAGAGCGGCGCCGGCCGGGTGACGTCACCGAACCGGAAGAAGAAGAGGATCCGAGCCACAAGCTGCAAGATCACGTGACCGGACCGGAGATCTCCTTGGGGGGCCAAAAAACAACAGGTAAGTATATTAGGAAAGTGTTAACCTTGGTTAACCCTTTCCTTTGTTAAATTATTGATTTTCCCTGGAATACCCCTTTAAATATAAAGTAAAATATGCAATGGCAACTTATCCCCACATGTGGAGTCCCCATCAGGTTCACAGTGAGAGTCATCCTTCCCCCCGGTATAATGATTCCACAGTTGTGAATGACAGTGGCATCTACTTGGTTAAACTGCCTGAGCTCACATTACACATTTATGGTGTTTCACGTTCAGTACTAGCCACCAGTGAAATAAATGTACAGTCTGGGAAGGTGTTAATGGGTAACTCACTCAAGTTGGTGTTGCGGCGGTGTTACTTAGATTGGCGGGTTTTCAAAAGCCTTAAACATCAGGGGCTTAGTTTCTCATCTTGCTAGATTTATTGCATATCTGTCTGCTCTTAGTGTATTTGTTGGAGTGCATATTTGCACTAAACTGCACCATTAAAGTCACTAATGTGAAAATTGACCACTTTAAACACACCCCAGATACTATAGAAAATCCCTTAAAGAAAAAAACAAAAACAAGACACCCCCTTTTTAGGCTTCTGATCTGCAGTATAGGATTTTAAAAAAGTAAAAACGCTACAAAAAGTGCTGGCCTATCTGGTCCACTGTGTGCTCATTTTTGATACACATGACTAATAATTTACATGTCGCCTACTGATAACACAATCCTTCTATACATACCACAGTTTCATGACAAATTTGCCAGTCGGTCAATCCCCATAACTATTCTCACACACTCTTAGCAGTCAAATTTAAAAACTGTAAACACTGAAACTGCCCAGTCTTATATTTACTGTATGTAAAGGCCAGGCCTTCATCTACTTGAGTTTGGAAAGTTTATAAAATGCAGATAAATTCACGCACACAGCTCAGGAGTTTTATTTTCTGACACTTGATGTTGAATGAAAATCCTGCCATGTACATCAATGTGTCAGAGTGAAAATCCAGTTATCTCTCCAGCCTGCATCCTTGCTCAGATCATAACCTCTCCTCCCTCCCCTTCTAGCATCTGCACAGAAGCCAAATCCCCCTGTACTCAATTTTCACATCTCCATAGACAAGTGGCGGATTATTTACGGCTGTTTATTCCTCTACCGCCACAATGTGTAGATCCGGTAAGCGTGCTTATCCCATGTGACAGTGCTTCAAAGAGACAGCTTAGAGCATTTATTCTTTAAGGTATTTGTAGCACACAAAGGAGATGGGATCCCACTGGATATTACTTTCACTGTGGATTTAGTTGCTGATCACAGAAGACGCACATGTCACTTCAGCCTATCTTTTGGTTGGAACAATTTACAAGGGGGGTGAGACATGCTACTGTTCTAAGACCCTATTAAGAGCATATTTTCATCAAAATGTCCCTATTACCTCTACCAAAATATGTCACCTCATTTTACTACAACAGCCAATTTTACCACTCAAATGGCTAGCCAAAAACAAAACAGGCCACTCAAAATACCATGTACAAACACACAGTACATTATTTTTCTAAAAGAAAAAAATAAGGTATTATAAATGCACCTGGCATAATTTGTTTTCCTACAGCAGTCTTGGAAATTGTGGTTTGATAAATTAATTTTATGGACAAAGATACACTTCAGACTATTGTCAGCCGAGGCGGACGTCAGTCTTACGTGTGTGGGGGTTGTCGTGATTAAAAAAATCACTGACAACCTCTTTGTTTCGAAGGATATAAGCTACAGCGAGAGTATTCTTACTGCGGCCTACCACTGCCCATAGAAAGCACAGAGCGCTCCTGTGTATGTGGAGGACGGGCAGCAGGTGGCATGTCAGTTATTGAAGGTGTATGGCCACCTACAGTTTCACGTATCGCTTTTTCCCCCCTAAGCTTGCCATTTTCGAATTGATTATTGTGAATCAGAGGTGCTCTAAAAAAACACAAGCTACAAGTATTGTTTAAGTGTCCAAGCAATTGTTCAAGCAATCCTCAATGCTTCCTTCAGATATACACAGAACAAGGACTGTGGACTGAATAAGCCAAATTTGGTCCATTGCATATGGGAAAGCTGGGCTTTCACCCGACGTGCTAACAGAGAAACAAGGATAACCACATGCCCAATCCCTTCATTCTTTGGGAGATAAGTGCTTCCAGAAGTATCTAGCAGCATCTATTATTACTCGCTATTCAAATAAGCATGTGTACTCTAAACAGGGGCCATAGCTGCAGGATGAACAATGCATGATGTATCATTTAACACATATGCAAAAGAGTCGGCGGAGTCTCAAATCACAGGAATAGCCAGATATCCAGATGTTTTGTTTGATTGGCCTTCTAGGCATCGCTCTCGCTAGCTATTGACGAGGGGCGACAACCTGAAACGACTATGGATGGACACCTGGCTTTAATATTTCCTATATACTTACAGTCCTTTTGCATATTTGTTTGAAAATACGCAATAACACCGGAAACTTAGCGATTATCTGTCCCTGTAAATGTAGCCAACGATCAAACCGCGAGCAAATAAAAAATTAATTGTGGTCTGTCAACATGTCCTAAAATCGTTGCTGGTCGTTTTGGATATTTCGCAGATCAATTAATCTAAACAGTCGTTCCAAGCAAAAGAGATCAGGATAATGATCTCCCAATGATCTAATTAACAAGATTGTTAAACGAATTATCTCTTTGTTTAAACGTTGATAGCTTAAAAGGCTAAGTAGTCGCTTCATGATCACAAATCGATCACTTGCGCGATTATCTAAGTATAAAAGGTCCTTTGGGCTCGTAACAGAGTTGGATATTTACAGAAAAGTTACTCAATATGGTGGTTTGGTGGTCTCCTTACTGAAGCCACCTCTTTGCTAGGTTCCTTGGAGGGATATCTGGCTATTCCTGTGTTTCGAGACACTTGAAGTGAAGCTCCGCGGACTCCTTTGCATATTTATATTTCCCAGGAGGAACGTGTTGTCACTTGGTTGGGCGCTTTAAATAGTGAACTACAGTATCTTCTTTAGCTGGTCTCTCCGAGATCAGAGATCGTTTTGTTTGACTGAACAGTCATTTCTAACCTACTGCCAGACTTGAACAGGTTAAAGCATTCTGTTCTTCACATAATTTAGTTCTTTTCCAGCTAAATGCAGGATTGTAACCATTAAAATGACTACTAGCTACACAAAGATGTGCAGGATGTGTTATGGTGAGCTACTCATTTTCCATTTCCTGCGTTAATCCTTTCCAATCTCTCTCTCTCTCTTCAGGTTCTGCTACATGATAGTCCTGTATTACTGATGAGGGGTGAGGAATACAGGTTTTTACTTTGTGCCTCTTATATATAAGCAGGGGAACAATTGTCAAGGAAGGTTCTTTTATTCTAGTTCGCACATCTTGATCTATCTGTGAGCTTTAGCGTCTCATTAGTTCCTGATATGGAACCTTTTTTCTATACTATACAGCCTATTAGATGTCAAGCATACTGTCAGCCATGTAAAAAGTAGGCCAATGATGATTCCTGCTATACGATGCAGGAAAAATCTTATATTGATAAAAGAAAATGAGAAAAAGTGCTCCTTTAGGAAACCATTTTAATCACAAATGAACATGGTCAGTAATGCATTATAAAGCACTGTCAAAAAAGTAAAAAAAAAAAAAAAAAGTGTACTTCAACACTTAAAACATCTCAAAAACAATAAAACCAAACTACTAAAGACACAATTCAAACAAAGAATGGGTATCATACATATCATACCAATAACATAAATTTGGTCAGTGAATATCCATGCAAGTTACAGACCCACACCTATAAAAGTCATGCAAACCATATGTATAGCTTTGTACAACCCAATGCTTGGATATAATTTAAAGGGGAACTCCCTCCCCCCCTCCCCCCCCCCAAAAAAAAACATTCAAACCAACTGGTGTCAGAACATTATATAGATTAATAATTTAAAATCCTCAAGTCTTTCCGTACTTATCAGCTGCTGTAAATCCTGCAAGAAGTGGTGTATTTGTTCCAGTCTGACACAGTGCTCTCTGCTGCCACTGCTGTCTGTGACACGAGCTGTCCAGAACAGGAGAGGTTTTCTATGATTATTTGCTGCTGCTCTGGACAGTTCCTGACATGGACAGAGGTGGCAGCAGAGAGCACTGTGTCAGACTGGAAAGAATACACCACTTCCTGCAGGACATACAGCAGCTGATAAGTACTGAAAGACTTGAAATTTTAAATAGAAGTAAATAACAAATCTATATAACTTTCTGACACCAGTTTATTTGAGAGAGAGAAAAAAAAGGCTGGATTTTCCCGTTTTCTAAACCCATGGCCAGCTTTATGGTAATGTATATTACAATTACTGTTACCAAATGGAAAATCAGCCAATGGCTGAAAGAGCTAGAAGAAAAAACAATTAAGCTGATAAAAAACAAGCTCAGAGTTTTTGTCACTTCCTTTTCTCCACTCTTTATAAAAGCTTAGAGGGGTTTTCCAGGCTTTTTACAGTTTACCGCTGCTACAAAGACAATGAAAATGACGTCTCTAAAAACTGCACAGAACATGGCAGCTTATTACTGGCCCCAGCAGTTCTCATGCACTTGCTAATGCAAGTCAGTACTGAGGCCACTGATTGGCTGCAGCATCTCATGCTTTGTGTATGGGGACATCACCAGGACACTACCACCAGAGATTCCAGTGGGGTGATGGAGGGTTGAGTATAGATTTCTTTAAAATGTATCCATCCATTCTCTGCCACTGGACCATTTAGCAAAGATACTGGAAAACCAATTCTATCTGGCCAAATAGATTTAAAAGAGTTATCCAGTGCTACAAAAACATGGCAACTTTTCCCCCTCTCTTGTCTCCAGTTTGGGTGGGGTTTCAAAATCAGTTCCATTGAAGTAAATGCAGCTGAATTGCAAACCACGCTTGAGACAAGGGGAAAAAGTGGTCATGTTTTTGTAGCGCTGGATAATTTTGGAGTTTCCCTTAAAGGAGAAGTCCGGCCAAAATTAATTTTTGATATGTTGTTACTTATGAAAAGTTATACAAATTTCTAATGTACATTAATTATGGGAAATGCACATATACTGCTATTTCCCTTAATTTAGTAGATCAGGAAGTGTTAGAAATATCTCTGAAGAAGTGACGTCACGACCCAGGGTGTAATTCCTATGGAGTGTCCAGCAGGGGGCGCTCTCTATATAGAAGTCTATGGGACTTTATTGTTTCTATGGGTTTCTATGTAATGTAATGTAATGTAATGTAGTGTACAGTGCTTTATTGAATGAATACATCTATGGAATACTTTGGGGAGCAAGTGTCCTTGCTCCCCAAAGTATTGCATAAATGTATTCATTCAATACATAGTAAGCCCGCCGACCCGCCGCATTTCCGCCGAATTTCCGCCGCATTTCCGCCGCATTCCCGCTGATCCGCCGCATTCCCGCCGATCCGGACCATATACATTGAACTACAGCTCCCATCATCTGCTTCTAGTATGAACAGGTGATGGGAGCTGTAGCTGGGTAATGGATATGACATGCCGCCGGGCGCAGGGGGGAGCCGCTCAGTACACAGGAGCGCTCCCCCCTCCTCCTCCTCCTTCCGGGATAACTTCCGCCTATACCAATGCTGACTCCCTGCCTGGCCGCCGCTCTCCGCTCTCATATACCGGCTCCCGGCATCAGCGCGGACACCAGGATGCATCGGGAGCCGGTATGTATGGGGGGGAGAGCGGAGAGCGGCGGCCAGGCAGGGAGTCAGCATTGGTATAGGCGGAAGTTATCACGGAAGGAGGAGGAGGAGGGGCGAGCGCTCCTGTGTACTGAGCGGCTCCCCCCTGCGCCCGGCGGCATGTCATATCCATTACCCAACTACAGCTCCCATCACCTGTTCATACTAGAAGCAGATGATGGGAGCTGTAGTTCAATGTATATGGTCCGGATCGGCGGGAATGCGGCGGATCAGCGTGTGGCGGATCGGCGGGAATGCGGCGGAAATTCGGCGGAAATGCGGCGGATCGGCGGGCTTACTATGTATTGAATGAATACATTTATGCAATACTTTGGGGAGCAAGGACACTTGCTCCCCAAAGTATTCCATAGATGTATTCATTCAATAAAGCACTGTACACTACATTACATTACATTACATTACATAGAAACCCATAGAAACAATAAAGTCCCATAGACTTCTATATAGAGAGCGCCCCCTGCTGGACACTCCATAGGAATTACACCCTGGGTCGTGACGTCACTTCTTCAGAGATATTTCTAACACTTCCTGATCTACTAAATTAAGGGAAATAGCTCTATATGTGCATTTCCCATAATTAATGTACATTAGAAATTTGTATAACTTTTCATAAGTAACAACATATCAAAAATTAATTTTGGCCGGACTTCTCCTTTAATTCTTGTCTATGATATTTCATGCAAACATTTTTCTTCTCCATTTCACCTTCCTAAGAAATCTTTGGACGTTTCCATGCATCATTGTCCTGCCACTGGCCAAAAATAAAGTCAAACAGCCAACTGATTGCTCAACCATATGCCACTTATATTACATAAGGTGCATGAGACAAGAGGCAAAATGTCCTTCGTACCTAGGAGGACCAGTCCAGGTGGACCAGTACTGTTTGAAAGAATATGATCTACTCACTAGCAGGTATAACAAGGAAAGAAAACACTTACTGAGTAGCCGCGTCCAGAAAGAGACTGGGCTGAGCTCTGTGGAGGAAAGAGAGCAAGGTCAGCAAAGATAAACTGGAATAGTTTACATCAGACGCACCTGAAGGTAAATGTAGGGGAGATGTACTCAAAATGAGCAAAATAGGTGAAATAAGTGAAATGATCACAAATCACTGGCTTCTGTTCTTGTCCACTACCTGCAAAACTATATACCATGGTAATCCATACTTCCCAATTCTGCTTAGTAAAATGCTCAGTAACGTCAAGGTGCTGAAGAATAATAAAAGACGTAAAAAGGAAGACAAACGCGACACATTTAAGTCGTCAACGAGCTTCAGACAACCTGCTACCATCTCTCTGACGCACGGGTTGGCCTTGTACGTTTCTATTATGGGGAGAACAATGTGCCTGATCCTTGTTTTACCTGGCTACAGACATTGTG
This sequence comes from Dendropsophus ebraccatus, assembly GCF_027789765.1. NCBI lineage: Eukaryota > Metazoa > Chordata > Amphibia > Anura > Hylidae > Dendropsophus > Dendropsophus ebraccatus. The sequence goes on along the minus strand of NC_091456.1, from coordinate 19,759,082 downwards.
GGAACAGTGCGGGCCGCCTTTTAAACATATTAGGTTGTCCGCAGGATCTGTTGACAATTATCTAACGTATGGCGGCATTAGTGTTCCTTCAAATTGAAGAATGGACCCATACATCATTTTCTCACGGCAGGGCATGTAATTTTCTTACAATGTTTGGGTGTCCTGTGAAATCAAATATTCAACAGCACAAGAGAGATTATGCCAAAAACGTAGGATTCAAACATTGATATGAAGTCTCCGCTACATATTTTCTTATAAACTAAGAATCCTTTTTAACCAAGCCAGACTTTTTAGGCATGACTTTGTAAATGACGCATGGACAAAACCCTCCCTTTACACGACAAATGTATGCACTGAAAGCCCTGCTGCAAGCTGCGGCAATGAAGAAGTTAAGCGCGGAATACGGGTGAATAATGCAGCTGCATTTCCTATTTTTCCCTGGTGAGTCAGAGGAGCACAGTGCACCTGCCAACCTTTCCTGCTAAGCCAATAATTGCCAATTTAATCTTTGCCTCTTGGTATCACTCATGTTTAGCCCTTGCTGTGCCCTGAATACATCTTCATTCATCTGGGGGGGTCGCACTTGACAATTAGAGTGTTAGCTTCAGCTAACTAGGGCAGCCAGTTTGGCAAGGCCAGGGAGACAATTATTAGTCTATTTTCCCATCATGTAGTGGGTGGTGCTAGGGAAATCAGAAATCTACAACAATTACATTAGGTTTCCCCCCCCCCTCCTCTTCCTTTCCGCCCCCTCCTCTCCCTTTCCGCCCCCTCCCTCCTCACACCCTCCTTTCACCTTCAGAATATTTCACATTATCACAGCTTTACAACCACATTCAAATTTTCCATGTTCACAGGGACTGAGGCTTCTATTTAAATGATAATGAGGGACAATCCATTCAATTGAGCGAGGGAGAAAATCCATTAAAACACAGGCAGCTCTTAAGCTGGGTCATGAACAGATAAAAAAAAAAAAAAAAGAAAGAAAGAAAGAGAAAAAAAAAATCCCCCCCCCCCCCTGTCTTACAGCCATTATGCGAGGCCATGTATGGATTTTAACACGGGTCACAACATTTCAAAAGATTAAGAGAACAATTACACAGAGGCGTTAGAATTATTTACATGGAAAGGTACGAAGGGTCCAATGTGTATAATTGTTTAAATATACTGGTGAAAAAAAAAAAAAAGGATGGAAATCCTGAGCTACTAGACAGAACAGGCTGGTACTGGCCTCTGAAGTCGGAAAAATAACAAGCCTATTTTGTCCTATGAACACCTCGCTGCTCTGCTCGCAGATAAAATGACTAAGTCTCATTGGCCGCTACGTCTAATAATATATTTCTGCCACCAATCAAAATGCCCCACATGGCGAGCTTGAGTGGAGCACATCGTTACCTAGAACGATGATAGGTTCGCGCTGTTGCCATAGTAACACTTCTGGCCTCCACAGTTCTTTAAGACGTTCCATTCTTCCACCTCCTGAAGGGAAAGAAGAAGGGGGTGGGGGGTGTTCTGCTGCTAATATTCATTGAGAATAAATTTTTAGATTTGGTGCACTTCACGTACTGCTGATCTGGGGACGGATGAGAATCTGGGAATAAGCTAAAGGGTGGATTGTTCTGCCTGCGGAGGACTGTCGCCTGGCCCCCCAAGTCATACTTCTTAATTAAGATCCCACATCTGAATCCGAGCCGGCTCTGCTCCTGATCCCAGGAATCCGCACTAGAGGAAATGTGCAGCTAAGAGTCCCCCGCCCCTTTTCTTCCTCCCCTCCCATCACTTTCGCCTGTCAAAGCTGTCAACTCAAATACAGCTTTAATCTGCCAGGAGCACTTTTCTCCTGACATTTTTAATAAATACTTTCAGCTCTTAAACACATTTGCTGCAGATATCTCCTTTCCCGCCTCCCCCCTCCTTCCTTGCAGAATAAAGGCAGGGAGACTAAAAGCAGAAAATACTGTTTGGGAACCAACTTCTCCCGTACAGTAAATGATCTTGCTGCAGTGTAAGCTGATACAGAGTAACGCTATATACTGGAAAATCTCTATCTTTCTGTGACCTCTACCCTTAAAAAGGGCTTGTCAGAGAGAGTATAAACAGAAGTAACATTACCCATTTGTCAAATCTGGCGCCACTCCAGCCCCAACCCTCAGAGGTCATTGGCGGTTTACCTGTCCGGCAGCAATGATGTCACGTACTGGCACATGACTGCCGCATCCAATCCCTGCCCTCAATGCTTGTACGCCACACATGCCATCATCACCTGTGAATGACTGCAGCAGTCACAAGTAGGTATGGCAAGTCATTGCTGCAGGAAAAAGTAAACAAAGAGTGGCAGGGACCACCGGAACGTCGATGCTAGATTTGACAGATCAGTTCTATTTGGTTTGCTATTTTATATAATTTCCTTTGTTTATTATACTCTCAGACAGCTCCTTTAATCTTCCATTCCTACGGTGCATGAAAATTTTATCTACGTATATAGCTACAGCAAGATTCTTGTGCGGTGAGATACGGCAAACAAGAATAGCAAATTAAAACAAAGCAACGTCTGCAAAGAGTAAGAAACAATTGGTTCAATATAATGGATGAGTTCTATAACATGTCTGTGATATCAAAGACTACTAAATAAAAAAAAACAAAAAACACAGCCATATTTTCCATCATTCACCGCTTAACACTATAATCTGTTCTGCACAGATGGACGCCATCAGGACCTTGTCCTCTCCTCTGCTTTAAGGTAATATCCTGACAATCATCATAAATACACAAAGGGTTAGAACACAGAAAAATTATTTCATTTGCATGAAAATCTAGGACTGCTTGCAGGACGGATGGCAGATACCCATTAGATTGTATGGAAAGGTAAGATTTGCATGCAGGGCACTTGGTCCCATCACTGCAGGCATGGAGCTGGTTAATGCCAAATGTTATTGTTTTGAGAACCTCGGAGACCTCCACCTCTCCACCTACTGCTTTGCATTCTGAAAAAGAGGCAGTGTTTTCAATTTAAAACCTAAATTAGCTGTCCAATTGAATCTAGCTGGCACAAAGCTTTCCTTGTGACAGGCTGTACTTATGAAGCATATTTTACATTAATAGAACTCAACATGAGTCCCACGTGGAGGGTGGTAGACGGAGGGGGTTACGTGCATAGCTATTGAAATGTTAAATCCAATATCTCAGCAATTCTAGCCATTTTCATTCCCGAAGCCTCTGCAGAAAAACGGCCAAGGCTTTCCACTCTAATTCATTACAATAAAAGATGCTGTAATAAGGGATACCAGCTATGATAACGCGGGTTTTTAAATGTTCTTTCTTATACCTCTATATAAATTATATGTACAGCTTTGTACTCTGTTATCCTTTGTTAACCATAGTTAAGCTGGCTGTACAGGGTGCAATATATCAGCAAAAGCAATAGTCAGACTAATGTCTAAAACCCTTGTATGGTGGTCAGAAGTGCTAAATATCACACAGATCTTTCCACTTTTGTAGTATGTGGCGCTCTTCTAAAATGCAGGCACATCTCTTTCATCATTGGTGGATGGCTGCCTGCCTTGCCATGATAATGCAATAGGTTTTGATAAACAGAATACAAAGAACACAACAAGTGTATACATAGAAGAAGAAAAAAAGAAAGCTTCCAGGCCTGAACTGACAATCAGCTGGTCAGGCAGATTCCCGGTGGGCCACCCGAGTTTTCTGCTGTATGTTTAAATTTTACTGACAGTAATGGGAGCTACAAAGGCTGTAAAAGGTGTGGGTTGTGGAAAGCGGAATGGCACTGAAGAACATCGCCAAAGTGACATACTGACAGACATGGCTTACAGGTCCTGTGTGTCACTGTGGGTGTTGCCAAGTGCTGTGTTTGCATTTAACTAAGCAGAGCTGTATATGGTTCCTGTACTTTGCTGGGCAGGCATGACTGTCTCCTTATCCTGATGTAGCAACATCAGATGAAGCACAGTGCTAGAGAACACAGCAGTGGACGGTGTAATGGTAAGTACACAGAAAAGAGCAGTCCCAGTGAATTATATTATTGATTACACAGTTGCACTATATAAATGTGGTGGTGCGGGGGTGCATTTGTTATTTGCGTTGTTGCTACTGTGCTGTGAAAAGATAGAGGTCAGGAGGGGGGGACTTGCTGTGACTGCTATGTGGGGGAGGAAATATATTTAGGGATCATGGGGTAATAACTTATGGCTCTTTTACACTGGTCGATTATCATTAATGAGTGTTCATAAGATCGCTCATTACCCGATAATTGGCCCATGTAAAAGGGCCAGCAATTAGCTGAAAGCAATAAAACACCCACTTGCTGGCTGATTTTATCTTTTGTGTGACCAATATAATTGTTGTTTCTGTCTAAACCGATGTGAGGGAGATAATGTATTTAAAGGGCCACACGAATGATAGAGCAATCATTCATGAGGCCTGGCTGCTCAATTAGTTGTGCCGTATAAGATCGGCACTGCAAGTGGGTGCCGATCTAACTGATCAACGATTATTAATGGAAGTGCGGTAGGGATGGTCCGAACCTGGTTTGGTTTGGGTTTGTACGAACCAGAACTCTCGAAAATGATTCCTGCTGTCTGCCCTCTCTGTGGAGAGGGTGGATACAGCGGGAGGACCGCCTGGAAAACTGGGATACAGCCATAACCATAGGCTGTATCCCAGTTTTCCAGGCGGTCCTCCCGCTGTATCCACCTGCTGCACGACGCGGGCAGACAGCGGGAATCTGATGCCGAGCGTTCGCGTTCATACGAACCCGAACCTCGGCAGGTTCGGACCATCCCTAGTGTGCGGTATGAATTTATTTAGGGGTCTGAGATATGAATTCAGGGGTCTGAATTTATTTAGAGGCCAGTAATATGAATTTATTTAGGGGTCTGGTGTCTCAATTTATTCAGGGATCTGGCATAATTATTTAGGGCGCATGGGACATTAATTTATTTATGGGCCTGGGAATACAGGAATTGATTCAGGGGTCTGTGGTATAAATTTATTAAGGGGATTGCGGTTTGAATTTATTCAGAAGTATGGGTATGAAGCTATCCAGGGGTCTTGGTACGAGTTAATTTGGGGGTCTAGGATATGAATTTATTCTGGGGTCTATGGTATCAATTTATGCTGGGGTTTAGGATATTAAAGGGGTAGTGCGGCGCTAATCATTTATTCACAAAATAACACACATTACAAAGTTATACAACTTAGTAATGTATGTTATGTATGTGAATGGCCCCCTTCCCCTTGTTCCCCCCCACCCACGCTAGACCCGGAAGTGTTGGTGTATTATACTTACCGCATTCGTGCGGACCCCCGTCTGCCATTTTGGGACAATGATGTTGTCTTTGGGAGGCCAGCCGAACCCGCGTCACCAGCTGCACAGTTATGCTCAGCCAATCGCAGCTGAGCAGCCGATGACGCGACATAGGGGGGGCCGGCATGAGGGACAGATGGAGCGGTTTGGCCGGCCTCCCGAAGACATCGTCATTGTCCCAAAATGGCGGACAGGGGTCGACACGAATGTGGTACGTATAATGCACCAACACTTAGAGGCCTAGCGCGGGTGGGTGGGGGGGGGACACAGGGAAAAGGGGCCATTCACATACATAATACACATTACAAAGTTATATAAATTTGCAATGTGTGTTGTTTTGTGAATAAATGATTAGCACCGCACTACCCCTTTAATTTATTCTGAGGTTTAGGATATGAATTTATTCCAGGGTCTACGGTATGAACTTATTCAGGGGTCAATTTATGTGTTGTTATAGAAAGTGAGAATGACTATAGAAGTGCTGGGGTCAAAAATGTATGCGCAACAAATTCTGCAGTCATCATGAAGGTCTGGACCAAAGGGAGAGGAAAAGGGAAAGAGAATGACTCCTATCAGAGAAGACATCACCTGCCATTCGGTGGATAATAGAGGAGCAGTCACTACTTCTTGTATCTATAACAGTAAATACAGTAACTATATTGCAGTGAGATAGCTATTCTTGTGTAGCTTAGAACTTAGTGCTTTTCCCTTCCTCTATTAGGGTATGTGCACACTACAGAACATGCGCCGAAATTTCAGACGGAGGCTTTGCACGGGACTTGACGTTCCGCCTGTCCCATAGACTCAATGATATTCAGAAGCTCAATCCGCTGTCTTGAAATTTCATACACTTATTTCTCCTGGAAATATAAGGCGCGGTCTACACAGAGATGTTTTGTGACACAGTAAATAACCTGTAGTGCTACAAAAAAATCTATGTATAGCAAGGCTTAACTGATATCTGTGTGTTACTAACCCAATAGAATAAAGCCCCTATTACACGGGGCGATATTGAGGAGCAAACGAGCGCTATTAGCAATCGCTTGCTCCTCATTTCCCACTTGCTGCTGGCGCTATTACACGGGGAGCTGCGGGGGAGGGGGGGGATAATTGGAATATGGAGTGGGAGGAGATATAGTATTAGGGCTGGTGGTTGTTGTGTGCCAGAGCTGCTCTTTAGTCACAGTCTGGTCTTACATGCCTTTACAGGATATAATTAGTAATGGACCTGCATAAAGAAAGTTTCTGATCACCATTACCATGTGAATGAATAGGAGAAATGTAATGGTCTTCCAATATGACATAGACGAGGATAATAAGAATCCTGTAACAATGGGTTGCCACCCTTGTCAAATACCCCTGTGGGCAAAGCTCATGACTAGTACAAAAAAATCCATGTGTCATCTATAACCATTAGATGCTGTAAACTGTACTACATGTAAATAGCTTTTTGGTTGCTTTCACAAGTGTACTTTCCATTGGTATTAGATACTATAACATTAGTATTGATAATATCACTAATAAGAGACCTATTAGGTAAAACAATGTCTATAGGTTTATTTTCTAACTTGCTCCAAGACCTTACCCAAAGTGTTGTAGTAAATTATTTTCACTCTGAATGGTGCCTGGTTATGGGTGGTGTAGGATAAAGTTCAGTTATTAATCATCCTATTAATTCATGATCTAGAAGTAAGGGTCAAACAGGCTTTCCAGGGAGGCAACCATACTCACCTACCCGAATCCCCCACTACTGCTATTCTGTGAGCGCTAAGTTCCTGTTGCTTACAGCTTCCTCTAACATGTCCATCATGTCAGCCAGTAGTTGGTTAAGCAGGCATTTTCATCAGTGTTGACATGTCAAAGAAAGCAGTGAGCAGTGGAGAAGTAAAAAGAAATGGCAGTGATAGGGTATCAGGGTAGGAGACTATGCTTTTTTTCCACCCAACTCCAATAAAATAAGGACAAAAAACAAACAAACAAGCTATTATAGCGTAATCTACAGAAATTGTTAGTAAATCAAAAGCTGAACTGGAAATGGGTAAAATGCTAATTTTGAAAAAGTAGTCCTGAGAAGGGATATCTAAGGGAGGAAGCAAGATTAATTTGTATGTATATAAATAACCCATACAAAATAATGGGTTAAAAGCTGTTCAGGAGGCACTCCCTCCCTCTGTCTGTCTGAAGCAAAAAGAGGTTCTGTCTCTGGAGGTAACATGCCTCCACCAGCATAAGAGCTGTAAATCTGTCAGAGGTGTAAAGCTTGGCACATTATTTGCTGAAGTGACCATAGACAGACTTTCTCATACTCTATATCTCAAAGGTAATGTACATGTATAGAAGAGCATTATTCACTAATTTAATAAATGCTAGGTTAATTAATTTCTGGACTATGTCAGACATGTTTTATTTCACATTCCCACTTTTAAAATATGATAACACAAGCAGAAACCCCACAGTATAGGAATACCTACATCACTGAGGCAGTCATGAGAGCTGCTGCGCTGAGAACTCATGGCTTCTTTGATGCTGCTGTCGTCATTGCTTCTGCCGTTTCTGTTCCTGGATACTTTGACCTAAAACATGAAGAAAGAGGCATGTCAGGATAACCAATGCTTCTATGGTGAGGCCATTACACCACAGGTTCTACAACAACTATTTTGTGATTAACCTATTTTAAAGAACAGGATAAATATGTCTTGGTTTCAAGAGGTTTTCTTAGGGTGCGTTCACACCTACAGGATCTGCAGCAGATCCGCAGCAGAAAATAAGCTGCGGATCCGGTAAGTGTGAAAGTACCCTTATAGATTGAAGTGTATACCAATCTACTGTAAAGTAGTTGAATCAACCAACTCATACAACATGATTGTCCTTCTTTTGAATGGCGAGATATAAAACCAGCACTCCCAATGCTGTAAAATCAGTTCTTCAATTCAACATATCCAAAACAGAATGGGGGACTGGTATGTCTTATCTATGTATGTTTTTGTCACATGGATTTGTACAGATCCACACAAAGCCACGCTAAAAATAAGGCTGCTTAAGAGCTTGTGCAGATTTGAGCAAAAATTTGCACACACACACAAAAAAAAAATCACACATAATAAATGAAACTTGCCTATGATACAAGACATAAATGAGATTTCATGCTTTTGCACTCTTTTTTCAATGGGACAGAATGAGAACCAGATGTCTAACATAAATTTGAGCAAATGGTTCTGCAAAAATGTGCAACTTTTTGACACAAATTCCCACAATTATTCCCCCTCAAGGTGTACATGCTTATGTGGTTTTATCTTGGAGGTTCTCATGCATTGCACATCATCATAGGTATGAACAGCTCTCCTTCTGTACTCATTCTTGGCACTCGTGCAGATTTGTCCATGTACCTATGGGATTTCCGCACTTCAAATTACCGACCAACAAAAGGTTTGAGCTGATCTAGTTATCAGTTTTATTAATTCCTTTGTTCCTTTTCCAAATATGATTAAGAAATCACCAGTTATGGTACAACAGTGGGATGGTTTTATAAGGAAACCTGTCAGACTTAATGATGCTCTGCACAGGAAATCAAATTAGAGGACTGGCTGACGTTATTAACCTGCCTGAGTGAATATCAATTTTTAGATGTACCACGGCTTCTGGGTCCCAATTTGTTATTGAGAATTAAGAAGCACTGACAGTGGCTGTGACAGATTGTCTTCATTTACACCTGCTGCCTATGACTAGGGGTGATGCTGCCTAACTTCATCAGCAAATACCTTAATAATACAAGTCCTTCCGCAGCTCACACAAGTATTCATTACTACAAAGCAGCAAATAACAGAGCTTTTTATCTATATGTATCAGAAGAGAAGCTGTCCCACAAAATGGAAATGCCAGCAAAGTGATAAAATGTACACAGGACTAGTGAAAAATCATTGTTAGAGCCACAAAACCAGACCTAGGTCACTGTACGTCAGAGAACATTATGGAGGACCATATTCAACACTGAAGATTCCTGCCAAATTCGTGTTATTTTTTTTTCTAACCAGTGTTCCACATTCTCCTGGCTGAACTAATGAGTGAGTATGCAGAAATTCTACACAATGAATTAAAGCTTTTCTGCCATTGAAGCGCTGTGATGAGGTTAATATACATGTTAGATTGTTGACACAATCTGTCAGCTAAAGGGTACATTGAAGTCTGTATTACATGGCCCGGTGAGTGGGGGTGAGTGGCTCAATGATTGTTTGGGTTTTCAGTGTTGGTATGTAGAAAATAATAAAACTTGTATGCAGCTGCAGACATTTCTGAACCAGTCTCTGTAGTGACAGCCAGCTCAGCCAATCACTGCCCACGTTGGTGTACCGTCTAGGTCAGTGATTGGCTAAGCAGGCTGTCACCGCAGATGCCGGTTTTGAATTGTCCTTGGCCGTTGCAATCAGCAGTGGATGCAGAGACAAGGCAGGAGGGCACTGAAGGAGCGTGGAGAGGTAAGCATACCTTCTTTATTATTTTCTTTATACCAAACCAGCCATCGGCCGCGCATCACCCACTACACAGAGCGATCTGGCAGGCAATCATTTTTTTTTAACAGGGGTTATCAGTGCACCAGCAGTAAAGCAAATATATATATATATATATATATATATATATATATATATATATATATATATGCGCAGTGCTTTGTGTTGTGCGTAGGGGAGGGGGGCCCCTTAAAATTTTTTGCTACGGGGCCCCCTTGAATCCTAGCTACGCCCCTGACCAAACCATTAGGACGGCATTGGACTTAAGTGAAGTTTAGTTGGAGATTAGAAAAATCACTTTAAAGTCACTTTAAAAATGTCTTGAATGCAGCAGCCAGGCTCATCTTCCTCTCCAGCCGTTACACTGACGTCTCCCCTCTGTGCCAGTCACTGCACTGGTTACCCATTAAATACAGAATACAGTTTAAACTCCTCACCCTCAACCATAAAGCTCTCCACAACTCTGCCCCTCCATACATCTCTCCCTCATCTCCACCTACCTTCATTCCCGTGGGCTGCGCTCTGCTAATGATCTTACACTAACATTTTCCATAATCAGAACCTCTCGCTCCCGCCTCCAAGACTTCTCTCATGCTGCACCAGTTCTCTGGAACACCCTACCCAAAGACCTCAGACTTATCTCCAACTCCCACAGTTTTAAGTGTGCCCTAAAGACTCATCTCTCCCAGAACGCTTATAACATTCCCTAATCTCGTCTTCCTCTCTGCTATACCTTCTTCATCCACTCTATAATCTCCTTGGTGCCATGTACTTTCTACCTGAACCGAGACAATGGCCTCTAACTGTTTGTATCATTTTTATTTTATTCTAATTTATTTATTGTGTAATGTATTATAAATGTTACTTGTATTGTACTTAAAAAAAATGCTGCAGAATCTGTTGGCGCTTTACAAATAAATATTATTATTATTATTCTTATTATTATTACAAGTTTTGATCTGTTGCCATCTGGGTACCTGACTAATCGCTACAATTAGCTGGGAAAAATGTGTTCTCTATGACTTTTGTACCACACGACTGAGATGGAATCCAAATGTAGGTCCATGGGACTGTCTTGAGCACAGAGAGCAGGAGGAAGAATGCTCAGCCATGTGCTTAAAACTTTTTGCATGTCAGTTTCTAGGTTTAGAGTCTCTACGACAAAGTCAAAAGTTTTTAAAGTGACAGGTGTACTTTAAAGTATCAACTATACAAGTAAACAGAAGAAAATCTTGTTAACATTGGTTTCTCTTGAGAGCATGCAAGAAACCCAGCAGTTTAATGCATGCCATGCACATTAGGTAGGTACTTTTCAGGCCTCCACAATGTGGCTATGTTCCCACTTAGGGAACAGATTGGCCAAGTGTCTGTCTTATATAGACAAGGGCTAATAATGATCATTATGAACATTTTTTACACATAAATGTGACAATTTTCACATCAAAAGCCATGCAGTTGCACGGTCAAAGCCCTGGGTTCTTCTTTTTTTCTTCTCACAGCGATATGAGAAAAAGAAGATGATAATTTTCCGCTTTTGATTTACAAAACAAAAACGCTGAAGATCTCTCATTTCAGCAGTATTTCCATTCAGTGTAAAAAAAAAACACCCTTAGGCTTAGGTTTCCAAATCCTTTTTGGCCGTTTTACCACAGTTATTGTGGATTGCCATAATTTTGGCATCAAAATGGCGGTCTTTCTAAAAGATGGCCATAAAACAGCCAAATAAAGACGTAGTGGAAACATAGTCTTCAAGCGTCAGCTGAAGGAAACAATACGAAAACATCTGAAAACTGGTGGCGAAAACGTGAATTTTTATGCTAAATACATTATAATTGTAATTGTGCTATAAAATTCATCAGAGAAAGGGTGTTAATTGGGTGAGAGCTTTCGCCTCACTGCACGTTTACAATACCTTATAGTGCTAGAAGCAGTCGAATGCCACAGGAAAACAGTGTCTGATCAGCATCACTTTTCAGATCACAGACAGCCGGCCCCAGCTCATTATTAATAAATACACTTCCATTTATCAAAAGCTCCCTTTGAGCGCAACAGGGAGCCTGGGGCAAAAGGAGACAAATTCTTTTCTTAAGTTGTTCTGAAAGGTGGCGGGCGAAGGGACCCTCACCCCCATTAACCCAGTAGAGTTTGCTTGCCCCCACTGGGGGGAGAGGGAGATGCTTTCACAGCGGTAAACTCGCACTGATCTTGTGCCATCTCAATATATTTGTTCATTATCTTGCGCACACACAGAAGCATTTGGAAATGTACTCGGGGCACAGGCCAAATTGAATCATCTGCCTTCATTTTCCGCACGAACCACGGCTACAGCTGCTGCAAACAGGCTGAACGTTTATTTATTTATCTAGGCGGCTGGTTTTGCTCTCTCTTAAAGGTGCAAACTGCGCTATTGCTATTTTGTTTTAACCCTTTTCCTTGCTGCCAGATTAGGAACGCTGTACATTTTCTATCATACCAAATCTACAGTTTTGCAACTATACTGAAAAACAATCAGAAAAAAAAAAATTACTTTCAAATCAACTGGTGCCAGAGATTGGTTATTTACTTCTATTAAAAAAATCTCCAGTCTTCCAGTACTTATCTGCTGTTGTATGTCCTGCAGGAAGTTGTATTCTTTCAAGTCCGGGGAGCAGGAGAGGTTTTCTGTGGGGATTTGTGACTGTTCTAGACAGTTCCTGACACGGACAGAGGTGGCAGCAGAGAGCACTGTGTCAGACTGGAAAGAATTCACCACTTCCTGCAGGACATACAGCAGCTGATAAGTACTGGAGATTTTTTATAATAGAAGTAAATTACAAATCTCTGGCACTAGCTGATTTGAAAGAATTTTTTTTTTTTGCTGAACTACCCCTTTAATATATACCAAACAGATATTGCAAACTTGCTCCAAATGGAGGCCACACTACTCTCTTACTCACTGGCCTTCAAGAATACCAACTAGAATTAAAGTTAGCTAGAAATTTTACACAATCATAAGGGAACATCGTGACAAAGTAATTTCATATGTAACTGAAGTTAATTCTTGCTTACTGATGGGGACATCGAAAGAACACAGATCTTCATGGGTCCTTGAGGAGAGAATCTGAAGGAAGCCTGGAATAGGCCAGGGCTAACACTATAAATAGCTGCTGTGAGACTTGTGATTAGCAAGTATCTAAAATTTCCTTCCTTGAAACGATCCACCTCTATGTGAATTGCAACCCAAGGACGCAACCTCTCCAGTCAAATAGCTGGAAGAATCAGATTGAATACTTTGCTTCCATTATTTCCTAACTAAATTACCTTCAATAGCCATCAGCTTTGTTTTGAGACAATTTACAGGCTAATAAATATAAATGGAGAATTTAATTACAAATATATTGGAAAGCATGAAGAAGAAAAAGAAAAAAAAAAGTACTGATTCATACAAATAGTTTCAAAGCTGATATTTCCAGATCATTTGAGACACAGCTGCAAATTCAATAAAGTGTAGCAATTATAAAGACACCGTTTTTATAGAATTCTGCACAAATTAAAATAAAATCTCCTGTTGTGTCTTACTGATAGATTAATCCTGCATGAAATATGAATATCTTTAGAGTTATAGAGTTACACAGCTCATTACTAGAGATGAGCAAATCTCGAGCACACTCTGGTCCACACGAACACTCGGCATGTGATTATCGGTGGCTGAAGAAGTTGTATGCAGCCCTAGGGAGTCCTAGAAAACATGGATACACCCATAAGCTGTAGCCCTGTTGTCCAGGAAGCCTCAGGGCTGCAACCAACTTGTTCAACCACCGATAATTTAATGCAGAGTGCTTCGATGAACCAGAGCGCGCTTAAGATTCACTTGTCTCTGTGGAAATCAGTGGGGAACAGGCAGAAAGACACCAGGGGAGCGTGAATTGGTAAACCACTGGCTCCTCGGGTGACCGTTGTCTTTATTACACAGGGCGATATTTACCCAATTAGGCAGATAATTGCCCCATTTTATGGGGCCCTAAGAGTCAGACTTAGGGTCCTATTACACGGAACGATTATCGTTAAAAAAATCGTTAGATCGCTCAGATTTGAACAATAATCCTTTAGTTGAATAGCAGACAGCGATTAAATGACCAACGAGAAATCATTAGTCAGTTAATAGAGTTTGGACCTATTTTTATCGTTGATTGTTTGCATGGAATAAGACGTCGTTCAGTCATTAGCAGTAGCGGCAAACACAATAGCGAAGACAAGACGACCACAAGAATGAACATAAGTAACGATTAGAGATGAGCGAACCTGGAGCATGCTCGAGTCGATCCGAACCCGAACTTTCGCCATTTGATTAGCGGTGGCTGCTGAACTTGGATAAAGCCCTAAGGCTATGTGGAAATCATGGATATAGTCATTGGCTGTATCCATGTTTTCCAGACAACCTTAGAGCTTTATCAAAGTTCAGCAGCCCCCGCTAATCAAATGCCAATCGATCGGGTTCAGATCAACTTGAACCCGAACCCGGTTCGCTCATCTCTAGTAACGATCATCATTCCGTGTAATTGGGCGAATGATTTCAAGTCGTTCGCAATAGCGGTCGCTTGCGATCGCTTATCGTTGAAAAATCGCATAATAGTACCCTCAGTGTTGGTAGTATGATAGCCTGGCACTGCTTTGTTTCTGCAGGACCTGGAAGACTGCTCATAATTGAAGAAACCAAGAATTCTGTCCATCTGGTCATAACCAAAAGCCCAAGAGCACTAGTGTTATGCATCAGGTCAAATATGCAAAACAAATAAGCGAGTCCACCTCTGAGTGGCTTAAAAGAAACAAAATTAAGATTGTGGAGTCACAAAGTCCTCACCTGTATCCCACTAAGATGCTGTGAGAAGACCTTAAATAGGCAGTATATGCATATAAACCCACAATGTAGCCAAATTAGAACAATTCTGTAAAGAAGAGTGGGTCGAACCTTTCCAACCTCAATATATACTACAAGTTAGTACAAATGTTGACTGCTGTTGTTATTGCTAAAGGTGTTAGAAACAGACATAATGGGGGCAATTACTTTTACCACATAGGTGACAGAGGCTTTAGTATCTTTATCTTCAACAAACGAAATGATCATTTATAAGACTGCATTTTGTGTTTCCTTGTGTTGTCCTTATTTAATAATAAGGGTGTGTTCACATGTACCACATCCGCAGCGGATTTCACGCTGTGCGTTTTGCACTGAAATCCGCTGCCACACTTTATACAATTACAGTCTATCGCCCTGCATTCTTACAGCAGATTATCATTCCGCTGTGTAGTAAAAACCATATTTAAGTAGTAGCGAGGCTGATAAAAAAATATTAAATTGTAAATACTTACCTGCTTGTGCTTCTGCTTCAGTCTCCTGGCCCAGGCTCATTGATGGCTTGCTCAGCCTATCAGTGTGCTGCCCTGCCGAAGCCAGTGATTAGATGTGCAGGCTGTCAGTGAGACGGGACCAGGAGACTGAAGTAGGAGCACAAGCAGGTAAGTATTTGCCGTTTATGGCAGGTAAGTAGTTAAATATGGCTTTCATTAGATTCTCACAGCATGATAATCTGCTGCGAGAATGCAGAGCCATAGACTGTAATCGTCTACCGCAGCGGATTCCACTGCAAACGTGGTATGTGTGAACCCACCCTAAAATGACCTAAAACATTTTATTTTGGCACATATAGAAGGAATTAGGGTACCAGGCTTCCTTCTATTAGACCTACTTCATTGTTGCTCTTTTATCAGCACAATGAAGCACAGTTCTACTGTAAGAACAGTTAATGGTGTAAAATGCAAAAAATTACAACACTCTGGATCAGGCGGTAATGTCTTAAAGCAAAGCCATAACCAGCTGAGTATGCAGTGGGACAAGTGTCACTACAACAGATGCAAGAACACTTTACTGGAGCCCTTTGGTAAAATTCCCTGATTTTGCTCCAGATGTTTCTCTTTCATGCAAGAGAGAAATCCAGCGGCATCAAGCTGTGAAAATTTCTTCTGATCTGTCAAAGCCTGCCATAACCCAGAAGATGGAAGAAAAAAATAACACAATCCGAGTTGGAAAAGAGAAGTCTGTTCTTACACTTGGGATTATTGGACGCCATCTGTGTTTTAAAGGCTTCAGTAGTACTTTATGTAGTCTTTGCTGAAGCTGACAATAAAAGAAGGTGTAAAGCATTAAAACATATTGGAAAAAATGGTTTGTGGCTTACGGAAATCGCAATAATTTCAAAGAGACATTTTACTTTGATGTATAGAACAATACTTCACTATTTCCAAGCTAACTAGAAAGGAAACATAAATGTGGTATTTCATAATCATTCAGAATTCAGCGACGAGGTTAGCACTTGCACTAGAAAAGAACTGTCCCCAATACCGCCGCTGTTAACTCTTCAGTGTCAACACTTTTTATAAAGAAAGGCCTTGAAGAACCCAGCCATTCAATCTTGAGGATATGTTCACACAATGTTTTAATTCGGGCGTATATTAGGACGGTCGCCATTTTGAAATGAAATTACACTTGTTGTCTGATAATTGCAGCCATAAATAAACAGCATGAACATGGAAAAAGTCATGTGAACATAGCTTTACGATAAATCTGCCATTTTGAAAAATATGTAAAATCTACACTCACCATGTCTTACTAGATTAACCCCTTAAGGACCTATGTTGAAACAATATGCCAAAGGGTCTGGGGGCTCTATGAAGTGAGCTCCGGAGCTGAGTACGCTGCTATCGGCAGCCAGGTCCTCACCGTTAATGATGGGCCGCAGCGATGTTGATGCCATTTGTCATTAACCCCTTCAATGCCAATGGTGACTGTATGGGTCCCAATCGCTTTCCCTGACTGCCGGAGGTCTCTTACTTACCTCTGTGCAGTCAGCTCGGTGAACTTCTAATAAAGTCTGCCACAGGCAGACTATATGTGAAGATCACAGATGATACCGATCAATGCTATGCAGTGGCACAGCATTGACCAGTGTAATGATTGCCAGCATTAGTCACCTAGGGACTTGAAAAGTGTAAAATAAATATATATATTAGGGATGGTCCGAACCCGCCGATGTTCGGATGAACCCGAACGCTCGGCATGGGATTCCCGCTGTCTGCCCGCTCCGTGCAGTGGGTGGATACAGCGGGAGGACCGCCTGGAAAACTGGGATACAGCCTATGGCTATGGCTGTATCCCAGTTTTCCAGGCGGTCCTCCCACTGGATCCGCCCGCTGCACGGAGCGGGCAGACAGCGGGAATCATTACCGAGGGTTCGGGTTCGTACCATCCCTAATAAATATATTATAAATATATATATATATATATATATATATATATGTATATATATATATAAAAAGACAAATCGTCCCTTCCCCAATAACAGTTTATAACTAGAGATGAGCGAACAGGGTTTGGGTTCGAGTCGATCCGAACCCGAATGATCGGCATTTGATCAGCGGAGGCTGCTGAACTTGGATAAAGCTCTAAGGTTGTCTGGAAAACATGGATACAGCCAATGACTATATCCATGTTTTCCACATAGCCTTAGGGCTTTATCCAACTTCAGCAGCCCCCGCTAATCAAATGCCGAATGTTCGGGTTCGGATGGACTCAATGGGACTTAAGCAAATTGCATAATTCCCCTACTTCACATGTTTTTGGCTTCATGGCCTCCTCATGTGGCCACAAACAGGCCAGGGAGGCCGCAAAGCATTTAGGAGAACTGAAAATATACCTGGAAAGATTCCTAGTTAAACTTATTTTCCCACAAATATGTATTCAGTCTGCTTAGCTCCCTCTGCTCCATAACATGCTAGGTTCCCGTTACATATCTCCCAACTTTTTGGATGGCCAAAGAGGGACACTTGTGGTTCACTGCGGACCAGATTACTAATGTGTGTCAGTAGCTGTCCGCATTTGCAAGGACCCACTGTCATGGGTGTCATATGGCTTAATAGTTTTTTTTTTGCGGCACGGATCATGGCCCCAAAACGGATCCGTAACACCTAGAGATGTGTGTTTGGGGCCATAGAAATCAATGAGTCTGCATGTGTGAAAGGGGCCATAAATGTCACACGATTCATCTGAATATAACAATTTATAGGATCCAACTTCCACCACATGATAAAATAATCTATTATACAGGAAGAAACCAGACACCATTATTAATGCAAATCTAATTCATAGGTCAAAAAGAGGGAAATGTAAGGGGCAAAGAAGGACAGAGGGACTTGGCTCAAAAGTAGGGACTGTCCCTCCAAAAGAGGGACACTTGGGAGGTATGCGTTAAAATGTGACCCAGGCTACATCACCATAACATAAGCTTATCGGTAGGCAATGAACGCTTTGGTTGGAATGACTGCAATGACCATTGCAAGGAACACAAGCCAAAGTGAATCCGAGTGACATACACGTTTTGTGTGTGCAGAACTGGTCAAAATCTGAGAAGACCAGCTAAGGTTTTTGTATGTCAAACTGTAGAAAACCTACCTCCTCTTCAGAAGATACATAAATTGTATGGTCTTCGGAAAGCCAGCACAACAACAGCCGCAGTAAAGCCTGAATTCTGCTATTCTTAATTAGCTTCCGACACGGCTCAGCTTTGTAATCAGCCTGTCCTGATTAAATGACAAGAAAGGCCTTCTGATGCATACTGAGATTGGTTAATGCACTGTTTCCAAGGTGTTACATCGAAAATTGCCTGTGAATTGATTTCTTTTATTGAATTAATAAGTGTTATCGTACAGTACAGAAGGTAATATTGCCACTGGATGTGAGCGATAACGTATAATTACAGAGAATCAAAGCCTAATCGGCCCAGTCGAGCCAGGTGTCAACATTTTAATTGTAGTTTGGGAATGCGCTGTAACACAGATGATTAAAAAAAATAAAATAAAAGGCAGCAGACGGGCCTGCAGCAACAAAAATACGCTGCTTTGTTTCCTCACAATGCTCCATAGGCGGCTTTGATTGGAGAAGATGCTTCATTCAACAGACAGATGTGATGTTTAACAAATTAAAGGTGAAAAGTGTACCCATTTATTACCTGTATTTCATCAATACATCTATTACAGCTTACTAACGCGAGCAAAAGCATGTTATTTATTATAATTCTGTTTTTATTAACTACTTAGCGCAACACATGATACATCTATTATGTTGGTGCCATGCAGTTAGCATCAAGCACTGTAAATGTATGGCATTAGGATGGGCAAAGAGGCTTTATCCCCACCACCCTCCTCAATTGTAAACTGTAGATTCCAGCTTCTTCAGGTGGTGGTGGGGGATACACCATAGTCTACAACAGGGGTGTCAAACTCATGTTCTCCAGCTGTTGCAAAACTTCAATTCCTATCATGCCTGGAGAGCCAAAGCTTTAGCTGTCCAGGCATGATGGGAATTGTAGTTTTGCAACAGCTGGAGTGCCTGAGTTTCACACCAGTGGTCTACAACCATAGGCTGCATCCATGTTTCCAGGACTCTCTAGGGCTGCATCCAACTTCCGCAGGCACTGCTAATCAAATGCCGCACACTCAGGTCTGGAAAAAACACTGTACTCCATACTACAATTCCCAAAATGCACTGCTTTCTAAATAAATAAAATCCACTGCTTTCTCTCTAAATTACTGCCCTCCCAAATCGCTCTTGCCAGTTCTCTGCTGAAAACTTTTGCAAAACATCTAATTTCATGGCAGATTATTGCAAATCCGTGAGGTTGTGGTACCTGCTGCATTTCTTTCCTGTATACTCTTATGATTCGCCAAAAGGCAGAATGCTGTAAACACTCCTCATTCTCCCTAAATAGCTAAATAAAGATACTGTAAATGTTTTTGTGTATATGAGAGGGAGATGGTAATGTAGGCTGTAGAGCCACATGTTCTGTGACATCAGAAGATGATTTGTTTTCTTGGGATGGAGGAAGGGACTGGGGTGACAATACAATGTTGTGTAGTTCTTCTATATTCAGCTTCCTGTCAGGGGTGAGTCATGTAAAAGCATGCCGAAGCCAGTACAATTTGTGATAACACTATACTAGTAATGGTCCTTTTACATGGATTGATTGTCGGTCGAATTTTAACGATAACGATCGCATTTGAGTGATAATCGTCTCGCATAAACACAGTGAACGATCAAGCGACGAGTGAGAAATCGTTCATTTTGATCTTTTAACGTGTTCTCAAATCACTGTTGGTCGTTTGCTGAGAATTCGCAGATCGCTTTAGGTAAACAGTCTTTCACAGATTGACCCTATGTGAGAGATTGGCTTAAGCGATTTTAAAACGATCGCAATAACAATTTTTTCAAACGATTTATCTCTTCATCTTAACGCTATATTCGTTATAAAAATAAAATTGTTGCCTTAAAATCGTTAAATGATCGATTGGACGAATTATCGCTCCGTGTAAAAGGACCATAAGTTAAGGCCCTATTACACAAATCGATTATCAGTTGTATTTGGCTAACGGACGATAATCGCTTAGTTTAACAGAAGACAATGATCAGCTGACATGCATGATGTTGGCTGATCGTTGTCTTTCAACAGGCTGAAACACCATCGATCAGCTTAGCAATGATCTGCTGCCGACGCAACATGTAATAGGAGCGGCAAAAGCAGACCGCCCCTATCCTCTATGGGCTGTCCAGACCATCTGACCCTGCACTTACACGCTCACTGTCGGTGCATGTAATAGCACTGGCAAGTAGGGAACAGGGAAAAAGCTGACCTAACAAGTCGGCATATCTTCGATATCTGAAGATAAAGCGCGCGGGACCCGGGGATGAAGACAGCGCGGAGAAGCAGCCAGGACAGGTAATGTATGCTGCTGCTTGTCAAATCGTCGGTCGCCGCGCTCCGCTATTCAACCATAGCGATGCGCGGTGGGGGAACAATGATTTTAGGTCTGGCCCTAAATGAATGATCAGCTGATGACACGATCATGGGCTGATCATTCTCTCTATTTCACTGAACGATAATCAGCCAAATAGGGCCGATCCGGCCGATTATCGTTACTGTGGAATAGGGCCCTAAATCATAAGTCAGTCTAGGCCCAGCGGGACCTGAAGCCAATGTTGTATAAGGTGAAACAGAGAACCCAGTAAGAGGGGGGTGCAAGGCAGCCATTTATCCTATTTATGCATATGCTGAGAATTTGTCAAGAGTGTTTCTTTAAATAACTAAAATGTAGGTTTCAAAATACACGTCCCAGCATATAAAGATTTTTTTTTTTTTTTTAAGTTAGCTTTTAAGTTGGTTAGAATGCAGCCAGTAAGACTCGGTTCACACTGCATTTTTGCAATCAGTTTCATGCAAAAAAATAAAAAATAAAAAAGATTAAAAACGGATCTGTGTGCATGGATTTAGATCTGTTTTTCCATTGGCTTTCATTATAAAAAAAAAAAACGCATCAAAAAGCACAAAAACGCAATCGAATAAAAACGGTTGCATTTTGAGTCCAAATGGATACACTCACATGCATTCGTTTTTTACATCTATCTATATATTCATTTTATTTTATTTTTTACATAAAACGGATGGGGGGGAAAAAACAGATTGCAAAAACGCTGTGTGAACCCAGCCTAAGCCATTTCTTTCTCTGTGGCCTTGCATTTGACAGGCCTTTATAAAGAACAGATAAACAGAGCTGATAAATAGGATGCCATAACAGTCAATGCCTAATGGAAATAATCCAAGACCTTGTTGTTATACACATAGAAATGTAGTTATTGAGATTCAGGATGCCCATTAGTTACAGTCTGGATCTATATGCAGCCATTTGTGATAGCATCTTTATTCAATTAACTGCATGTTGTCCCAGGTGCTAAGAACATCGGGGAGTAAAAGAGAAGACAAATGATTTTACAAGCCATACAAAAACATTTGTCAGGCTAGAATCGACGACTAGGCAGCTCTGGAGGCGGCTTATCTCCCTGATAACAAAACAATACGGTATATTGAAATTCAACATGCTCAACCCTTCGATTTGGGAGGGCACCACATACATGAAATGGTTGGCTAATCCTGATCAAATAGGTGGGTTTGGCTGACTTTCACCTAATGTGTGTATGACCACCTTTGAAAAGTGTATAGAGTTAAGGGGGTTCTCCAGTGCTACAAAAACATGGCCACATTCTTCCAGAGCCAGCCCCACTCTTGTCTCCAGATTGGGTGGGGTTTTGCTGCTCAGTTCGATTGAAGTGAATGGAGCTTATTTGCAAACCGCACCTGAACTGGAGACAAAAGTCATGTTTTTGTAACACTGGATAACCCCCTTTAAGGCCCTATTACACAGAGAGATTAAATGCCACATAGAGCTGACGAGTGCTCAAACCTTTAGCTGACCGCCGTTTCTACGCGTCAAAAAGTAATCTTCCGTCGGCCGCAAATCTCTCTGTGTAATAAGAGATGTGCGGTCGATGGCTGATGAAAGCAAAGGGCTGCATGAATATCACCAGTAACATTCATGCAGCCTTGCCCACACAATTACCGCGCCTTGTAACCGCCAGCACCGATCTAACAGATGGGGTTGGGTCATGCAATACAACCTTTATAGAGCTGTTTAAAGGGAATTATTGTCTCTAAAATCTGCACTATTACTTGAAAGTGTTCTTGGTTGCCCAAATAGGTAAACTCAATGAGATGAAGATGCTTGTGAACAAGCCTATCTAGATGGGATTAGGGGGAAGACACATTGTGACTTCTAGTACTAAAGATAATAGAGTTGCAGAACTCACCATACAGTATCTTCTCTTCAGGCTTTACTGAAGTTCACAAATACATGGAGATATCACCGTACGTGCGTCCTCCCTCCCCTGTGGTTGTGTCTGGTGATATCTCCATGTATTTGTGAACTTCAATAAAGCCTGAAGAGAAGATACTGTATGGTGAGTGCCGCAACTCTATTATCTTTTGTACTAGAATGACATCAATAAACTGCTACTGCATACGCTGAGCACTGCTACTGTCTCTATTCATTGCTTCGGCTTCCAACGAGGTCAGTGGTTGGTAGCCCTCCTGCCGCTTTGTGTGAATAGGGTGGTGCCGGTCCCTGTTCACTTATTCTTATCAGATTGGACATTGTGACTTCTATCAACACTGTCTCCACCTTTTTGACTGTCTCTTTAGAACAGTTCTTCTCAATTCCAGTCCTCATGGCACACCCACAGGTCATGTTTTGAGGATTTCCTTAGTATTTAACAGGTGATATACTGTTATTATTTTCAGTGCATCAGGTATTATCACAGGTGTTCCTATGGTCCTATTCCTATTGGTGGACCATGAGGACTAGAATAGAGAAGCACTGCTTTAGATTACAGTAAAAGCAAAACTACTTTTTCATTATAAAATGGCACAACTATTTGGGCAACTGAGGACAACTCTGTCAATTGCAGAAGCACATTGTTCAGGTACTGGTGCAGGATATACTTGGTGCAAACTTTACGACTGGTTCCCTTTAACATGCACAAAAAAATGTAAGCTGCCCGTACGGACCAAGTACTATATTACAAAGTTTGACGACAAACAAGAAGGTAAACGGTAGGGCACTCACCATAAAATGTGACTGTTATTTCAATCCGTTAAAAACATATTGGTACAGTCGGACGGCTCGGATGCCAGCACCATGCGGTAAATGAGACAGCTGTTTTGCGTGTGTCAGCACGCTTCTCCAGACCTTGAGTCTGGAGAAGTGTGTTGACGCACACAAAACAGCTGTCTCGTTTACCGCATGGTACTGGCGTCTGAGCCGTCTGACTTTACCAAGATGTTTTTAACGGATTGAAATAAAAAAAGTCACGTTTAATGGTGAGTGCCCTACCACTTACCTTCTTGTTTATCGTCAGACTACTGAAGTCTTCACTAGTACGGAGGGAGCAACCCACTTAATGACTATTGGCATTGTATCAGCGTGTTATATGAATAAGACTCAGTTCACATTGCGATAGTGCCGATCCCTTTTTCCTATGTTTTGAGAATATTTCAACGTTTGCTTGAGCCCTCCTCTAAGAGAAGCATGTTCTCTCCAAAGTAACTGAGGAATTCATATATAACGACAAACTCTTTTATCTAAGAATTAGAATATACTCAGTGATGTGTACACACAAAGTTTATGGGACAAAATGTCTAACTTTAATAACTTACATATGTGAATCAGAGATTCCTGTGATGTCTGCAGGCTCTTCCTCTATATAAAAGCTGAGGACATCACATCTCCTTGATGCTGAGCCCGGCTTTAGAGACAGACAGAAGGATTGGAAGTCTGATGTCACCCCAGACACCAGTTACATTCCTGACCTCCCTCAAGGGAAACCCTTATGTCTTGTTCCTGACTCCGACATCCAGACACAGCTCACATATTGCTGTTGGGCTGCTGCCATATGATCAGAGTTCTTGCTCTGTGTGAAATGTTGGTTCAGTACCAAAGAATAAGACAATGCTGGCAGCTGGAAAAAGGGGAGGTCCTGAATCTCTTACAAAAACAGCTAGAGATATTTTGCACATGATAGCATTATTTTTCAAGTTTTTAGCTAGCCACTAGTCGTATCTCAATTCTTGTTTTGCACAACATATTTACAGCCAATGTGGTCAGACCTCTGTCACAGTAAACATGTGAAATACTAGGTATGGCACTTAGGTCATGACTTTTGAGCTCCATACTACTGCTCTCAATATTAAGGGGTAATTTGGGATCTCTATTGCTAATAAATACTTTTTAATCAATTTACAGAATTGCAGACCAAATCTGTATTATGCTGCGTTTACAAAAATCGAATTTGCCCAATCGATCTTTTAACGACTTTGAAGCAACAATTTGGTTTTAATAACTTTCAGCATTTAGATGAATAAATCGTTAGAAAAATCGTTATTGTGATTGTTTTTTAGATCGCTTAAGCCCATCTTTGAAAGACACTAAGCGATCTGCGAATTTTTAATGGATGACTAACAACGATTTGGGAACATGTCGAAAGATCAAAATGAACGATTTCTCGCTCGTTGCTTGATCGTTTGCTGTGCTTACACAGAACGATTATCGTTCAAATGCAAACGTTATTGCGAAAATTCGAATGATAATCGTTCTATGTAAACGCAGCAGTAGATCATGTGGCCCTGGATGATGTGTCAATTATGTGGAGAGTCATTACCTACTGAATTGTTCTACACTTTCCCCACAGTGTGGCACCAATGCACCACCATGAAAAACAGCTAATAAATATTCATCCTACATTTCGCTTGCAACCATCAGCGCGCAGAAAAGAGGAAGCAGGCGACAGATAGGATGAGGGGGATCAGACACCTAGCTGCTTCTCACAGCCTATAAATATGCACAGATCCATAAATGTTGGGCACCCATCAAGGCAGGGGTTAATTACATGGGGATCTTCTCATCATCCGCATTGGCCAGCCAGGCTGTGAGCCTCTTCTCCTTCTCCAACCCTCTGATAATTTGGTCCTTTCCATTAGGCTACAGTAATTAAGTCTTGCCCTGGGTCCCCAGGGAGATGCACAGAAGGTTAGTGATCCTTAGACATGACACGCTGTTATTTATAGATGATTAAGACCTATTTATCTCTGTGTAAATGTTGCCAGAGATAGGACGATCCTGCTGCACATCTGCCACTGATTAGAATTCACCAGCTGCGGGTCCTGTCACAGGCACTGCGTTTTTCCTAGGGGGTCTTAACCCTTAATCTGCCAATGAAGAGTGCAGCTGCAGAGAATACATCAGCAACCCATGTATACACATCAGATAGATTACAACACTGGACTCTTGCTGCAGTAAGAATAGCTACTCCTTTTAAAAGGTAATGGGGAGTAAACAGAATTCTATTTACCCGAATTTTCCGGCGTATAAGAAGACCCCCAACTTTTCCAATTAAAATAGAGTTTGGGATATACTTGCCCTATAAGACTACTCCTCTTCTAACGCACACCAAATCAAAATGAATATAAACCAACAGACAGCAGCGAGATCTGAGAGGCAGAGGAGGATGTACAGTAATACCGGTAGGATACAAGGACGACCAGACAGGTAAAAGGGTTGTGTTTCTCTGGGCACAGCGCCACTCTACTGTATCTCTTTTTTCCATATCCCGGACACCTGCAGCTTGCTCTGCCCTTTATACGGTCGCAGCATATGGTGGGAATGCAGCCGTTTTCAAGCTCCCCCCACCGTATGCGGGGACCGAAGATTCTCCAGCCCAGTTCCAAAGTTTTTCAGTACCCGCCCTATAAGACAACACCCGGCGTATAAGACGACACCTGACTTTTGAGAAGATTCTTCTGTGTTAAAAAGTAGTCTTATACTCACAGGGCTTAAACTCAAGTCAATGACATGGATCTCACACACGACCTTATATTAAAGCTGCTGTTCATAAAGACAGCTGAAAAAAAGAGAGAAAGAGAGAGAGCTTGGGATTTGAGGGCCACTTGAGTGCTCTGTAGGGAATGCTGTCCCTATCTGCTGTTGGCAGTTTCAAAAGAGCGCTTATCTGTAGAATGTTATCACATTTTTATCGCTCTCCAGCGCTTATCTAAACCAAACAATCACTGAAACAGCAGCAGATAAGCCGCCCTGGCTCAGTAGGTTCCGCAATTAAAGCTGAATGACACATCCCCAACCACCAGGAAGGGTTAAAGACCCTTCCCCACAACCCTACCAATCTTTAGTGCTCAATGTTATAATAACAAGCAAGTACAAGGTGACAATGTTCCCTCTAACAAAACTGGTTGCAATTTTTCAACTGATATCACGTTTCGGTCAATGAGTGAACTAGTGGGTTGTAAGGGTACTGTTCACACTGGAAGGCTGCACCGTGCATGTAAAGTTTTCGAAGGCCGATCAAAATATAGATTTATATATATTTTTTTTTATAAAATGCCACAATCGTCCTTTAAGTTTGGAATACACATGTGATGGCTGCCAGTCAACAGCTCGCTCTTCAGATCCCTCCATATGCATGAATGTTCAGCTCAGCTGAGTGTTTGTGTGTTCTGAATGGAAAGAAGAGGGGAAAGCCACCCCCAGACTCTTCTGGTGGCCGCTTATTTTGCAAAGAAGAATAAGATTTGACAGCTGAAATCCAACAGGCCTCTCCCACTGACCTCAACTTACACATTTACACAAAAAGATTATCTGACAGATTACCTGCCAAAGATTTGAAGCCAAAGCCAGGAATGGATTTGAAAAGAGGAGAAATCTCAGGCTTTCCTTTATGACCCGATTAGAGATAAGCGTTCGGGTTCGAGTCGAACGTTCGGTATTTGATTAGCTGGGGCTGCTGAAGTTGGATAAAGCTCTAAGGTTGTCTGGAAAACATGGATACAGCCAATGACTATATCCATGTTTTCCACATAGCCTTATAGCCTTATCCAACTTCAGCAGCCACCGCTAATCAAATGCCGAACGAACGTTCGGGTTCGGATGGACTCGAGCATGCTCGAGGTTCGCTCATCTCTAGACCTGATCTCTGTTTATAGTCTGTTTCTGGCTTCAAATCTTTGGCAGATAATCTGTCAGATAATCTTTGGGCGGTCCAGACTACGGAATTCGCGCAGATAAAATCTGCCGAATTCCGTCGCTATAACTCGCTCACGGCTGCGCGCCTTTCCGCTGGCTCCATCGTTACCATTCTATGGGCCGACTGATTCCGCTATCCGCCGAAAGAAGTGACGTGTCAATTCCTTTGGCGGAATGCTGAATCCGCCAGTGCATAGAATGGTTTCTATGGCATGGGCGGAGAGGCGCGCAACCGTAATCCGCGAGAATTCCGTAGACCCTAAGGGGCAGAATCGTGAAGCCCCTATACATATTGGAAAACTAGCTGGTTTTGGCAAGGTTTTTTTTTAATCCCCAAAGCCCCTTAAAAATATAATGTATACATATGTTAAAGGGGTACTTCAGCTGGGGGGGGGGATCTTTTTGCTGGGACCGGGGAGGAGGTGGCTGAGGGAAACGACGCCTTCTTACCTACCCGATTCCAGCGGCGGGTCCCGCATTGCGGCGCTCTGGTCCCCGGTTGCTTCCTGGTGTCTGACGCGGGCCGTCTCAGGTCCGCTCAGCCAGTCAGTGACAGATCTGAATGGACTTGAAACGGATCCCGCCTCCGTCACTGACTGGCTGAGCGGCCCTGAGACGTCACGTCTCGGGCCCGTGTCAGACACCAGGAAGCTGCCGGGAACCGGAGCTCCGCGATGCGGGACCCGCCGTTGGAAACGGGGAGGTGAGTGGACGTTGTTTCCCTCAGCCACCTCCTCCCCCGTGCCAGCAAAAAAAATGCCCCCCCCCCACTGGAGTACCCCTTTAAACCATACGTAAAAAAAATAATGGCTACACACTGTGAAGGAGATCAAACATGGTGTAAAGTGAAACTGGCTCAGTTGCCCCTAGCAACCAATCAGATTCCTCCTTTCATTCCTTACAGACTCTTTGGAAAATGAAATGTGGAATCTGATTGGTTGCTACGGGCAAATCTCCCCCAGTGATTCTATATGGAATAGTTGACCTATTTGTGACTATTTTGATAAAAAGGGGCATATGCATCATGGGTGTCAATCTGGTAGTGGTATAAACATTGAGCCTCGCGGTCTCATTCAGTCCTGGTATAATTTTCTTTGTGTGAAGCTCCGCTTGCTTGTGGTTGGATTTGTTTTAGCAGATGAAGCAGCTCAGAGCAAGATAAACATTTCAGGTAACTCGTAAAATAAAAACAATGTCAGAGTAATAAAGTTATAAAGAATGCAATAAACCTTAGTCAGTCAGTCTAACATCCTACACATTAGAGTCACTACAGTCAGCTGCAAATGGAACAGCAACTGGTCAAAGGTCTGGAATAGCAATGCTATTTCAGTGACTGCTTGTATAAGATTATGAGCGAATATCAGCGCTATTAATAAACTGTAAAACTGCCACATCCCACAGAAAAACACGTTAATGATTTGCAGGTCTTTGTATGGCACTAATGCATTACATCTACTCACAAGCCAAGACTAAACTAATGGAACTGAAGTATCATTTAAGTCAGGGGCATTACACTAGCAATAGTATATTATGTGGGTTTTTACAGGGATCTGTCAGCTGCAATTCACGTTCCAAACTACTGACACTGTTATGGTCCCTTTACACGGATCCATAATTTGCGCAATCGAACGATTAACGATTTCGAAGTAACGATGTGTTTTTTAAAACTATTAGTGTTTAGATGGAACGGTAAGTCGTTTGAAAAAAATCGTTATTACGATCGTTTTAAAGGGGTACTCGAGCCCGCGTCAGACACCAGGAAGCGGCCAGGCACCGGGGACTGGAGCGCCGCGATACAGGACCCGCCGCTGAAACCGGGGAGGTAAGTGGACGTCATTTCCCTCAGCCACCTCCTCCCCGGCCAGATCCCAAAACAGCCTCCCGCCGGAGTACCCCTTTAAGATCGCTTACGCCCATCTCACACATAGGGTGAATTGTTGAAAGACTGTTCACTGCGAACGACCAACAACGATTTAAGAACATGTTGAAAGATCACGGTGAACGATTTATCGCTCGTAGCTTGATCGTACGCAGTGTTTACGCGAGCCGATTATCACTAGATAATTGCTCTGTGTAAAGAGACCATTAGATAGCTGTTAGGCTAAGGAGACATGTGCTATCTTATATATCAGTCTGTGCTTCCAGAATGTAGAAAGTACTTTCATTCTATAGTACAAAGCGTTGAAGAGGCTTTACCAAACTCCTGAAGTGAAGCAACCTGTAACACCACCTTACTCCTCCCTCCCATACCTGTCTCAGCTTCCAGGTTTTAATCAAACAAAGAGAGGAGGTGGCATTTCAGCTTTTCGGGGGCTTGGAAAAGCCTCTTTGACTCTTTGTGCCAGAGAATAAAAGCATTTTTCTACATCTTGGAAGCACAGCTGAATATATGAAAGGTACCATGTGTTTCCTTGCCCTAACAGCTATGTAACAGGGACAGAAGTTTGGAATATAAATGACTGCTGACGGATTCCCTTGAAGAATGCAGGAATGTGTTGTTGTTTTTCTAGCAATAAGAAAAAAAATAAAAATCACAAAACTACATTCAATGGTTTTACAACACTGCATGAGATACTAAGATGCCAGTTTTCTGAGTTCTGTGGACAGAGGTAGATTTATTTAAACCCAAATCTAAAGAATTAGCATTGGATTTATTAAGAATTGTGAAAGTGATTCTTCCCTCTAGGGGTACAATTAACTGGGGGGAGGCTGGAATATGACAGCCCAAAGTCTCTTTCTGGGGAAGTGAATCTTGTCTGTCACCCCTGTCTATGATCCTTCTGCGCCAATTTTGTGGCTGAATTCCCAGGAAAGACTTCATGCTTATATACAAGGGACTGAGACTTCACCTTCAATGTCCTTCTCTAGCCCTTAATACAAGAGGCTGCCTCTCTCCAGCCACTCAAAGCACAGATTAGCATGGGATACTGTGCAGCCTTTGTATGAAATACGTTATCTCGCTGAGCTCTAATGCAATGCTCTTGTAACTCCGTGAACTTGTAAACACATCCTTGTATGATAAGAAAGTAATAATGCCTGACTTTACTGCTGCCCTGGCAGTGTACATTGCTGATAGATCTGTTATTCTTTACTCAAATGGTTTTTACTGCACAAAATTCAATTCCATCTTGGAACAGAGCACTGTGTGGCTGACAGCGATCGCAGAATGCTTATTTTTACTGCTCGGCTAAAAGGTCCTTACTGTATTTATAGGCAACCGAAGTGGACTTGGAGATTATTTCATTAGCTGAATCCAAATATCATATCTTACAAGCCTAAACATTTAGGGATTTTTATTTCTGATATTAACCCACTGTAATACCGGCTTATTAAAGTCAGGGATTCCAATGCTCTAATGAAAAAATACTTTTTTTTTTTTCCTTATGAGACTGCAAAGATAGGAAATGCAGAAAATGCTTAAGGTTTCTACCATTTCCACAAATGGCGCCATTGAACTTGTCTATATTGAGTGTGGAGAAACCTCTGGTGAAAGTATATTTTGGATGTGACTATTTGTTGGCCTAAAACACATGCTTATATAAAGGTACTACAGACATTCAAGACAGGTTTTTACCAAGTTTTCCAGTGGCCTATACATAAACCAAAATGCTACAAAGATCTGGATTGTTGATTCCATATTACAGAGGAAAGTGGCAACTAAGTAGTGAGTTTATTTATATACCTGTTCTAGGACCATAATCCGCCACCTGCTGGCCGATGGGCCAGTCCCTGGTGACCGGACACCTGAGGATGTCATCAGTTTGTGGCTCATCTTAGCAGCATGTCTACTTGTCAACAACTAGTTTTTATTTTTGTCCTAGTTAGTGTAAATTCATAACGGACATACAAATAAGGGTCCTTTCAGATGGCATGATATGGGGTCATATATGGAAACAAAAGTTCCTTTAGGGTCCATTCACACGTACAGGATCTGCAGCAGATTTGATGGTGCAGATTTAATGCTAAGTTCAGTTATTAAGATTCAATCTGCTGCGGATCCACACCATCAAATCCGCTGCGGTACGGTGTGTGTGAAGCTACCCTAGACTCACTTGCAGTGCCTTTACACAGCACAACTAGGCCACGCGAGTGATTCCTGTATCATTCATGCGGCCATTTAAAGAGGATGTACCATCAGGTACATCCTCTTTAATCTGACCCAGGGGTAGAATGGCGCCATCATGGCGAAGCCGATGCCGCAGTCCGTTTATTGAACCGCGGCCCGATTCCTGTGTACGGCGCCGTTCTAGCAACGGGTCCTGGGCCGGAGCTGAAGCACAGGAGGCGGGCTGCCAGCCCCCCAGTGGGAGGAATCCCCCCCGCCCCTGTATGACGCGGCTCCATTGATTCTAATGAAACTGTGTCATAGAGGGGAGGGAATTCCCTCCCATTGGGGGCGGGCTGGCCCGCCTCCTGTGCTTTAGCTACGGTTCAAAAAACGGACAGCAGCACCGGTCCCGTTCTATCCCTGGGTCAGATTAAAGAGGATGTACCTGATAGTACATCCTCTTTAAACACACTGCTATCGGCCACACATCCTGTATACCAAAGATGATGTGCGGAGATGTGATCAGCCGATGCATGGGCGTTTTCCTGCTCCTTGGCTGATCACTGACATTTTCACATAGGCCGATTCCTGGCCGGATGAGCATTTCTAGACAATCAGCCCCTGTAAAAAGGATCCTTACTGTGCAGGTAGCCTCCACATGGATAACATATAACAAATCGACACAGAAATATGAGCATGCTGCAATGACAGGACAGATTTTACCCCTTTCAATGAGGCAAGGGCAAAGTCTACAGCCAAAGTCATATGTTAAATATCTTTATGACACTCTCCTCAATAAGAAAATTCACCCCTTTGGCACCAAGCCTATAAGCATATCACTCTGGTTAGAGTATATTCACATGTGGCAGAAATGAAAAAAAAAAAGTGCCACAAGGCAAAAACTGTGGCACAATTGCACCATATCAATATATCCTTAGGTTCCTCTCGTAGCCGCATAAATCCAATCATGGCACAGAGTGCAACAACCAAGAAAAAACTCTTTCCTGAGCTTTACGAAATGTCATGCTAAGGACTCCCTAGCCAATCTGATGTCTGACTATTAGGCATGTTAGACCTCCATCACTACAACAATAGTTAAAGCACGGGCAAGAACATGGATTATAAGAAATACTAACTAGACACTGCTGTACAAACTACAGAAACAAGCCTTGGTGCCTTTACCTGTTATGAGCAGTAGAGCAATGAGTTACAGCACATTCACCTGCAGCTCCAGGGCCATTGTTGAACAGTGACTTTGCCTGTAATCTTTCCTTTTTACAATCTGTGAACGCAGTAAACTTTACATCATTCTGCAGGGTAACAACCTCCTACAAAGATATCACCGCTTTACAGCATCTCAATACGGCACATATGGAAACTTTATTTTCAGACAAAAATGTACTATTACGGTCTCACCCATCTCAGTAAAGTGATAAACTCTATCTACAAACATAGGAACGGTGTGATTTAGTTTTATAAGTGTTGTAAAGAAAGCAGAGGCTTATACATAAAACAACAGAGGCGAGACTGCAACACCTACGGACAACTCTAAAACCAAGGCCAATACCCTCTAGCTACCTACCTGCTTTATACCGTGCTTGTTTGCAGAGAAGGTGTAAAGGCAAACGGAGCTGGTAACTCAGGAGGGAAATATTCCACATAGAGGAGAAACTTATCTGAGAATCCGCCGGGTTATTAAATCGAACAACAATTAAGTATTAATGAGCGGCAAGTGATAAGAAGCCAGAATCCAGGGACATTTGTATCTGCTATCTTATCTCTCTGTGTGTAACATTAACCAGACCAAATCACCAGCCCAACCCCTTTTAATCTTTCCCAGCTAAGGGTCTGATTACTGAATGTCAGGAGCGCAGAACTTTGTTCACTCCTATCTAGGAATGGAGCAATAATGGACAGTGTTTGTGTAAAGACAGCAGGCGCCTTGTGGCATGTACTCAATGGGTCTTGTCCTCATAGGTCACAACCAGTAGCGGATATAATAGGTCAGTTTCGGGCGGTAGCCCAGGGCCCTGAGCTGCTGGGGGGCCCATGGCCACCTAAACACACTTGTACTTTCAGTGGTTTATTGTCTCCTGGCTACAATTCTGCTATGATTTGCAAAAAATTGCTGCTTTTTTACCGTGATTTTGCACAAATTAGGGCATCATGATATTATTTATCCTGTAGTGCTAGTGCTGCTATAGTTACAGTATTATTTATCCTGTAGTGCTAGTGCTGCTATAGTTACAGTAGGATGGGGGGAGGGGGGCAAGGCTTGGTGAACAGCCCGGGGCCTATGGTAAAGTTAATCCGCCCTGGTCACAACTACTGATACGTTATAAGAAATGGAGAATATATAGTAAAAAGGCAAAAAAAAGCCCACTGTTCGATAATGACGACCGTAAATAATGTTCATGATTATTATGGACAGCCACTGGTTTACAATAACAGCCGTTATTTTGCATAAAGAGATGTTGTGTGAACATAACCTTAGGAAGTCTTCACACATACAAAGTTTTGCAGTGAAATCTACTGCGATACCATGATAGCCCACGACCCTCCATTCTCCGCTACTTGACAGTTACTATTCTTGATGAGATACTCAATGAAGTTTGTTTAATTGATCAGGTGTTACGGCTCTTCAGTGTATAGCCAATCAAAAAACACACAGGTAAAGTAGCACCGTATAGACAGTGAGATAATAGGTTATCTCTGCTGTCCACAATATCTTTTGCTGTTGTCAGTAGGTCTTATTAAAGGAAATGTGTCATCAGAAAATGACTTATTGTTTATATAATGTTTAATGTTAAACATATGTTTAAAGAATTTTTGGTGCCTTTTTTTCTAATTTTCCATTTTTCTCTCTATATTATAAAAAAAAATAATAATCCTGATATCTTGCAGTTTTCATTCTCACCACTGGGGCTAAATCTAAGCTGAGACTTCCTGTTGTGTCCGTGGTGATAAGAGGAGGCTGCTGTAAAGTGATCTGTGCAGCATTGCGGCAACATGTGACACCAGTAGATAGAGGAGACATTAGCAGCTCCCTGTGGAAATAACTCTTCAGAGGTCACAGAGTACGCTCAGTAATGTTTCGCATTCATCTCAAGGGGATAGACTCTGTCTATTGCCCTCTATGTCCATGAGACCTGCTGTACGTCACCGATGTCCTTCCAACCCTTGCTTAAATATATATATATATATATATATATATATATATATATATATATATATATATATATGTCAGCTGACAGGCCACTCAGGAGCTAGAGCGCGCGGGACCCGGGAGGAAGCGGACCGCAGGAGCAGCCCTGGAGCGTGGATAGGTAATGTATATAGTCAGTCGGCGGCCGTGCACCGCTACTACACGTAGCGGTGCACGGTCGGCGCCCGACAAATATAAGTTCAAACCTATATCAACGATCAGCCGATGACAACAATCATCGGCTGATCAATGTATTTATTACAGGGAGCGATAATCGGCCGAATTGAGAAGATTATCGTCTGTATAATAGTACCCTAAGGCTTATATGTAAGTTGTCTATTAATATTAGTCAAATCAGTTTTGGTGATATTATTGGCTTAGACAAAAGGCTGTTTCCCTTTTCTTGTAAAAAAAAAAAAAAAAAAAGAAAACACAACAAGATGTTCTTATGATTAGAAAGTTAACATTAATAATGTTGTATTTCCTTGTGATGTCACATTTATACAAACCAAGACATGGGACAGGAATTCTATTTATGACTATACCAATGTATTGCTCCACCAGTGTAGGGTAATGGCAGATGTAGGATGGAAATGAACTCTGTTTCTGCTGCTCAGCTCGGTCTCTTTCTTCCGTCCAAATCTTTGTGTCCAGTGGGTGAATACATTCCCTTGTCTTTATTTATTACCATTTCCTTACAGTTCATGGACTGTCAAGGGTTGTTAACTGTGCTGAACTGACATAAATTCCTGACCGCCACTGTGTAGTGACACAAGTGCCGCAGGCAGCAACAGATCTGTGTGGTAACTACTTTCACTGAATGCCTTTGCCTTACAGAACAGATGGAGATTGAAGTCATCATTCAGGACATCACCAGACTACAGATTTATTTAGCTGAACTTTAAGAGATCTGTCCCTACGTGGGTTTAAGAAATGTAAAAAGCAAATCAAGCGGAAAGAAACAAATGAAATATAGTCTAAACGGACAATAGGTTATATGTGTAAAATACTTCCACTGTCAACAGCTGCAGATAGTAGGGTAATGCGAATGTTTAGACTGATGTTTGCATATCGAATGGGGTTTACCCCGGGGTCAGAAGTTACTGTCTACTGGATTAGACTCCTGTATCGTGTTCTGCAGACAGTGAAATGACTCCGGAATGTGCTGGAGACGGGTGACTGGCGTGAACAGGAGCCAATTGAATACAATGAAGTTTCACTACCTTCAAGGCACTTGATACGTTTTGCAAGAAGATCAGCTTGCATACAGCACAGATCATGTTCCAGACCTTAGGTCTTATAGGGCATTTCAAGCTACACAGAAATAACAGAGATGTACAAATGTGTCATTCTTTACGGTTCAATATACAGTGGTACCTCGGTTCTCGAACTTAAATGGTTCCGGAAGGCAGTTTGAGAACCGAGCAGTGTCTTCCCATAGGGAATAATGTAAATGTGATTAATTGGTTCCAGCAGCCACCAATAATTACCTACAATACTCATTTATTACACTGATAAGTGCTCAGTATAATCACTAAAGTACAGTACAGGACAGGACTATACTGTACAGGACATTAAACATAAGGAATGTTCATCAGAACCAGCAATTATAGTACAGTAGTCACCAACTCCTCCCCCATCCTTTACTGTATAGCGTCTCCCCCCATCCAAGCACTATAATGTATGGGAGATGGTGGTGCACTGCCTGTACTACTACTGCACTGTATATGCACTCCAGCAGTCTTATACAGCACTGTACTGTATGTGAAGCCTCACCACTGCTTAACTCGCCAGGTACAACCCACCATCCACGCTCGCAAAAACGTTCGAAAAATGTTCGAACACCGAGCAAAGTTCGAATTCCAAACACTACTTCTGGGTAAATTTTCGTTCGAATACCAAGCAGTTCGAGTTCCAAAGCGTTCGAAAACCGAGGTATTACTGTACTTACAAATGCGCTTTAAGAAATCATTAGCTTATTAAAAAAAAAAACATGATTTCAATGTGAACTGCTTCCTACTGAGAGTTGATGTGATACTGTATTGAATTTCTGCCATGAGAATCTGTAACTAAATTCAAGGACAGGTAAGGAAAGGTGAACACATCTGGGGCTGTTTTTACTCACGTGTGACCTGGCGACATTTGTCTGCAGTTTAAAAACGGTTTCCAAGAAGAATAGACAAAGTAATCGGTGGAGATAACATCTTTGGCAAACAAGCAGTGGCAGCATGTGACTTGTGGAGTTCAAAGTTGCTCTAGAGCTTTACAGATTTTCCCACTAGAGGGCACTAAAGACACACTAAAACCAGAGCGCTCCAAAGCAGCACAAGGCTTGGCAAGGCACAGGTGGTGCTGTTCCCTTACAAATAGAAAGAGGGAAATATTATCTCATAATATATCGTGGGTGATCAACAGACATCCAACCATGGGTAATTCTGCAGCAAATCGCTTTCAATTTAAAAATGTAATACAGGCCGCGTGGCTTTATATGAAAACTGGTTTTAGCCACAAAATTTTACATCCATTAAAGGAGAAGTCCGGCCAAAATTAATTTTTGATATGTTGTTACTTATGAAAAGTTATACAAAGTTCTAATGTACATTAATTATGGGAAATGCACATATAGAGCTATTTCCCTTAATTTAGTAGATCAGGAAGTGTTAGAAATATCTCTGAAGAAGTGACGTCACGACCCAGGGTGTAATTCCTATGGAGTGTCCAGCAGGGGGCGCTCTCTATATAGAAGTCTATGGGACTTTATTGTTTCTATGGGTTTCTATCTAATGTAATGCAATGTTATGTACAGTGTGCTTTATTGAATGAATACATCTATGGAATACTTTGGGGAGCAAGTGTCCTTGCTCCCCAAAGTATTGCATAAATGTATTCATTCAATACACAGTAAGCCCGCCGATCCGCCGCATTTCCGCCGATCCGCCACACGCTGATCCGCCGCATTCCCGCCGATCCGGACCATATACATTGAACTACAGCTCCCATCATCTGCTTCTAGTATTAACAGGTGATGGGAGCTGTAGCTGGGTAATGGATATGACATGCCGCCGGGCGCAGGGGGGAGCCGCTCAGTACACAGGAGCGCTCCCCCCTCCTCCTCCTCCTTCCGTGATAACTTCCGCCTATACCAATGCTGACTCCCTGCCTGGTCGCCGCTCTCCGCTCTCCCCCCCATACATACCGGCTCCTGGTGTCCGCGCTGATGCCGGGAGCCGGTATATGTGAGCGGAGAGCGGCGGCCAGGCAGGGACTCAGCAGTGCTATAGGCGGAAGTTATCCCGGAAGGAGGAGGAGGAGGGGGGAGCGCTCCTGTGTACTGAGCGGCTCCCCCCTGCGCCCGGCGGCATGTCATATCCATTACCCAGCTACAGCTCCCATCACCTGTTCATACTAGAAGCAGATGATGGGAGCTGTAGTTCAATGTATATGGTCCGGATCGGCGGGAATGCGGCGGATCAGCGTGTGGCGGATCGGCGGGAATGCGGCGGATCGGCGGGCTTACTGTGTATTGAATGTATTGAATGAATACATTTATGCAATACTTTGGGGAGCAAGGACACTTGCTCCCCAAAGTATTCCATAGATGTATTCATTCAATAAAGCACACTGTACATAACATTGCATTACATTAGATAGAAACCCATAGAAACAATAAAGTCCCATAGACTTCTATATAGAGAGCGCCCCCTGCTGGACACTCCATAGGAATTACACCCTGGGTCGTGACGTCACTTCTTCAGAGATATTTCTAACACTTCCTGATCTACTAAATTAAGGGAAATAGCAGTATATGTGCATTTCCCATAATTAATGTACATTAGAAATTTGTATAACTTTTCATAAGTAACAACATATCAAAAATTAATTTTGGCCGGACTTCTCCTTTAATAACACAGTTAAAAGACTGTACTGAAATCACAGCCAGCCATTAAGTGGGAGATTTCAGATGTGATCATATTTGCGATTACCATTACCTATTTTACAATCAGCCGCCTTCTGCAGGTCGCCATAGGCACAACAAACAAAAATCCACATTGTCCTAGGAAACCGCCACATTCTGTTAGGGAGCGTTCAGACTACCGAATCTGGGCGGAGAACATCTCGTGGATTCCGCCGCCGGGCCCTGCTTGACTCTCCGCGGGTCCCATACACTGCATTCTAGGCTCAGGTGGATTACAGCATCCGCCCAAAGAATGGACATGTCAATTCTTTAGGCGGACAGCGGAATCTGACAGAGCATAGAATGGAGTCTATGGGACAGGCAAAGAGTCAAGCAGGAGCGCGGGGGTGAGTGGCAGAATCCACAGGATGTTCTCCGAGCAAATTTAATAGTCTGAACGCGTCCATACCCCCTCAGAGGAAAATTATAGTGTCTAGAACAGCAGTGTCAAACTCAGGCCCTATAGCTGAACTACAATTCCCATCATGCCTGGACAGCCAAAGCTTTGGCCTGGTCTAGAATGTGAAAATAATTATATAAATTTTATTTTATAGTTGTTTGGGGGCTGGGGGGGGGGTGTCAGTGTTTTTTAAATGGCTGTAAAAGATGCCATGCATTTTCAAGTTTTTTCATGGCATTTTTGGTGACTTCTTTTCTGCCATTTTGAAGTCCTATAGAAAAGGCTTATGGGAAAGTCTTAAAGGGGTTGTTCACCTAAATAATTTTCTTTCAAATCAACTCATGCCAGAAAGTGCCAAAGATTTGTAATTTACTTTTTAAAAAAAATTCAAGTTTTTCAGTACTTATCAGCTGCTGTATGTCCTGCAGGAAGAGGTGTATTCTCTCCAGTGTGACACAATGCTCTCTGCTGCCTCCTCTCTTTGTCCATGTCAGGAACTGTCCAGAGCAGTAGTAAATCCCCATAGAAAGTCCTGCTTTCCAGACTAAAAAGAATACACCGCTTCCTGTAGGACAAACAGCAGCTCATCAGCCACAACACCCAATTGCCTCTGTTCGGGCCCCCGATCTTCTCGCTCTATTTGCTACTTAAGAGACAACCGTTTAAGGGTCCATTTACACAGAAAGATTATCTGATAGATTATCTGCCAAAGATTTGAAGCCAAAGACAGGAATGGATTTGAAAAGAGGCGAAATCTCAGGCTTTCCTTTATGACCTATTCTCTGTTTATAGTCTGTTCCTGGCTTTGGCTTCAAATCTTTGGCAGATAATCTGTCAAATAATCTTTCTGTTTAAATGGACCCTTAGAGCATGACCGGCCAGTTAAGCCAATCGCTGCTTGGCTGGCTGAGGCAGCGGATCTAGGCTATAATTTATAGCAATTTCTGGTGTAAATGATCTGTAATCTGTTGTGCTACAGGAGACCCCACACCTCCACAGAAAGAGCAAGGTAAAACTGTTGAAAAAGTCACAAATATTTGTTCTACTGTAAATTCCTTAATAGATTTTTCCACACAGGGTTATTGCTAGCTTCAGGGTAGCTTCACAAGTACCGGATTCGCAGCGTATGTCATGCTGTGAGTTTGCAGAGAAATCCGCTGCCAATTCTGGTATTGTCAATAAAAATTCCGCTGCGGGTATGTAACCCCATTGAAGTGACAGTACCAAGATTCGCTGCAAACTCACAGCGTGAAATCCGGTACGTGTGAAGCTACCCTCAATCCAAATTATTATGTATATGGTCAGTTTTAGCTATCTTTGGTTACCAGAGCCTCTCAAATATTATTTTTCCTGAACTTCCTAGGTTCCAAATTCTTCAGCCACCGTTATTCAACTATCGTAGCTCAAACATGCTCCAATTGTGTTCATCTTTTGTTTTTAGCACACTTTTTGATGCATTTTGTACTGTTTTTGCTGCAAAATCATGGCATAAAATGCTTAATAAATGCCGTAAAAATGCAATGTGTGAACGAAGCCTCAGGGAGGTGATTAACTGTTGTATATCCTGATCCAAGATAGAACACAGGAATTTGATAGGTGATGAGGTTATCCTGGTTCACAGGAAACCAATTGACCCAGGACAGACCACTTCCCCAGACACATTAAACACTGAGAATCAGGCTGGTTTTCTACTCAAAATTATTATTTGAACATGAAATAGTTCACCCATAGCTATGTAATATACTATCTATCTGCTTGTGTTGCTCTATCCCCCTATGTCGCTCTTTTTCCTTTCTCCTTCCATCAGAGATGGCGCCCATGTAGTCCTCATACAAACTGGCTTGTATCTCAACACAATTATTCAGTACTAAATAAACATTTTCTGTAAAGTGCCACAGTAGTTGTCAGCACTATACAAAATGATTCCAAAAGAACATGCGGCACTCAACACTTTTTCTGTGCAAAAAACGTGTCTCCTTTATTTCCGAGGTGCATACACATCAGTAACACTTCAGTGGGTATAGACACCAGCATGGTAATTTGGTATGAACCAAGTCCACATGATGGTGTCTGGTAGCGTTACTGATGTGTATGCACCTTATAAGATAAAGAAAACACGTTGCTGTGCGCAAAGAGTGGTGAGTGACGCATATTTTGTAATTTACTGTGAATGGACTGTGTTTATTAAGCTAAACACACCAATACCAATGTTTCCTATGCCCCTGCATATACCAATTTCCATTTAAAATAGTAGACAAAGTCTCCTATGAGGATAACCCAAGCTGTGCCAGTCTGTATCTACCATGAAGCACTATTCAAAATGACAAAAAATAGTCATTTCATCAATACAGAAAATACAATAGTCACTGTCTTAAAGTGTACCTGTCACAATGGCCCACTTTGAGGTCAGTGACGGGATCCTCTGTTAATCTGGACGTTCAGGTCTCAATGAATACGCAATGAGACCATAACCCGCTCGAGCCCCAGAGGAAGATCCCGCTGCAGATCTGGAAGCGGCCTGTTGTGACAGGTACACATTAAAGGGGTTATCCAGCAATACAGAAACATGGCCACAGACAGCACCACTGGTCTTCAGTTCAGGTGTGGTTTGCAATTAAGCTCAATTCACTTCAATGAAACAGAGTAATGCTGCCTTTACATGGAACGATTATCGTTCGAATTTTCGCAATAACGATCGCATTTGAGCGATAATCGTTCCGTGTAAACACAGCAAATGATCAAGCAATGAGCGAAAAATCGTTCATTTTGATCTTTTAACATGTTCTCAAATCGTCGCTCATCGTTCGCTAAAAATTCGCAGATCGTCTTTCAAAGATTCACCCTATGTAAAAGATAGGCTTAAGCGACCTTAAAAACGATCGCATTAACGATTTTTCTTACAAATTTTCTTACGATTTTTCTAACAATTTATTCGTCTAAACGCTAATCGTTATAAAAACCAAATCGTTGCTTCACAATCATTAAACGATCGATTGGGCGAATTATCGCTTTGTGTAAACGCATTTACACAGAAAGATTATCTGACAGATCTGAAGCCAAAGCCAGGAACAGACTATAAACAGAGATCAGGTCATAAAGGAAAGACTGAGATTTCTCTTCTTTTCAAATCTATTACTGGCTTTGGCTTCAAATCTTTGGCAGATAATCTATCAGATAATCTTTCTGTGTAAATGTTCCCTTACAAAACCTACACCCAAACTGGAGACCAGAATGGTGCTATCTCTGGAAGAAAGCGGCCATGTTTTTGTAGAGCTGGTTAACCCCTTTAAGGTAGCCATACACCTTTAATAGTCATTAGACTATTAGTCTCCTGCTCCAACCTCTGAGCTGAGCGTTCATGTATTTTATCTGGACTTGTCTTTAAATCTGGACATTCACAGGTCAATTTTCCTGTGTAAAATTTGCACAGTGTGCAAACAAATCCGTTCCAATTTCATCTATGTGGCTGACATTGTAATCTACTGTGGATTTTCCTTGTGCAAATCCACAATGAAAATATGCAGCCAATCCGCCCCAATAGCATTTACCAGTAGATTTA
Organism: Dendropsophus ebraccatus; assembly: GCF_027789765.1. NCBI lineage: Eukaryota > Metazoa > Chordata > Amphibia > Anura > Hylidae > Dendropsophus > Dendropsophus ebraccatus. The sequence goes on along the minus strand of NC_091456.1, from coordinate 19,716,576 downwards.
TTGCAGGAATTTCTGCGGCTAAATACCAGTTCCATGAATCCATTCAGAAGAGGACAGTCGCAGAAATTTCAGCAACAATCCTGCTGTGTGTGAATTCATCCTTACAAAGTATGTGAACACAGCAGGAGAACAGGCAAACAAATGCCAAATTCAATTACTCCACACCTTGTAGAGCGCACAGTATTATTATCAGTAAAACAGGATAGGAAATGTTTCCAAGGATCTAATTACCTACGACAGATTCCTTACATCAACAGCTGCCATAGAGCGCGGAGGATCTCGCATTGTTCTCTAGCCGACAGTGGAGGCGGTGTGACATGGCTAGGTGAAGTCAGAATAACGTAGAGCTATCACTTCTGTAATACATGGCTCCGGAATAATCGTGTAAGACTTTCCCAGCAGATTGTGGGGTAGCACATTCCTCACTATTTCACTCATTGCTCCATGTCCTCATGCGTTAGTTCAAACGCCCTGCTGCATTCAATACGACCTAGAGCAGGCCTCAGAGCAGGCGAGTCTGCCAAGATTTCCCAAGAGGTATGTCAATTCACAGTTTTATGTTTCCATAACACTGCATTTCACAGAGGCCAGGCACGAGGCTTCTTACCTGTGTCTGCCAATTACATAAATCACAGAGCTTATTCTATAGCAAGTATACACATAAAGGAACGTATAGTGGGCTCAGTGGGTGGGAAAGCTACAAACCAAACAGAAGTTACAATGATATTTTCCAAAGTCATCTTCCCTCTTTAAATATTTTTTTTTCTTTGCTTGTATGTTACTATTAACAGATGACACATTTAGAACAAAATTACATTGTTCTTTAAAGGATTTTATTTCACTTCTATGCATCTTATTTCACACAGAACGTTTGTGCTTTTGCTGCTGCAATGCTTTGCAGCAGAATTGAGATATTACTGGCTTAAAGGAGCACTCCAGCTACATTTATTTTTCTTTCAAATTAACTGGTGTCAGAAAGTTGTATACATTTGTAGTTTACTTCTATTTAAAAATCTCAAGTCTTTCAGTTCAGCTGCTGTATGATCTGCAGGAAGTTGTGTATTTTTTTCCAGCCTGACAAAGTGCTCTCTGCTGCCACCTCTGTCCCTTTATTGATACTGTCTTTCCTGAACCATTGTAACTTGAAACCATACTGAACATACAATACTGCAGACAGTTTGGCCATATCCCGCACTGTAAGTGAGTGCACATCTGCTAGAGCAAAGCAGGGGTTGTCATCACAAGCAGTTAGGCAGTTTTTTTTTTTAATTTTCTATGTTTAAATGAACATTATGCATATGGCCACCAGGTGTCTCCCTTCCAGTTATACTGTGGTCTGTGCTCCCTCCACTCTAATACTTGGTCTTTCACTGTGTAAAAAAAAAAAAAAAGACCAAACAAAAAGCCCCAGTCATTTGTGTGCTCACAGTAATGGCTTGGTACTGACTGACAGCCATTTCCTGAGTGCGCACGGAGCGGGCAGGTCTTTACCGCACATGTCTACAGCTGTTGCATTCAGTAGCAGACAATCCTGAGGATGGTAAAATTGTATGGCCATTGCAAAGCAGCAACAGTCCCTCTTTAGATTGATTTTTATTTTATTTTCCTGGACATTCTTGAGCAGAACAGTTTGCTGTACTGTAGTACATATGGTTTATGTAATTTGTATATTGAATATATGGAGCTTTTTTTACTTTCTTTCAGTTGTTTGTATGTGTATTTACATTCTTGCATACATTGCCGATGTAAAATATCTATTTATTATGATTAAACGTTGAACTGTTTAATAATAAAAAAAAAGTACATCAATGATCGCACAAAACATCTCGGTATTACATGCGACCCGGTTATCAAACTGGTGATGCCACATTAATTCCTGTTAAAGAACCAGATTACTTCATAGAAGGCAAAAGGCAAAATGTGTGCAGATCAATGAAAGCTGCCTCTATATATAAATCAAAGTAGGATTCTCAAGGATGTGGGGATGAAAGGGTAAAATGATAAAGAGCGATTCCTGAAGGTTCACAGTATGTTTCTATAAACAATAACAGCCCGTACATCTTTACTGCATGTCCGCCGGCTGCCAGGGGCTGCGCCTGAGGCCAAAGCTCTCTCCTGTGACCTCACTTGCCAGACAGCATTTCACAGCGAAATGATCAGTCTTTGTTTCTGGGCAGAGAGTGTCATCCCTGCACCTGTTCCTATGCACTGTAACTTATTGGTAGCCGGATCTTGCAGCTGTATAGGATACACTGAGAATTGCTGAGGAAGGCCTCGTTCACACAGTTGAGTATATGGTCGACATTTTGCATGTGTCTTTATTTTTCAATAATTTTTGAAAAACACTGACCTCTCTGACCTCTAAATACAGCTTTCACACAGGTCCTGCTGTGTAATTCTTTGTTCTCTGCTCTCTGCTGCTGACTAATCTCCCTCTTCCCCCTCCCCTCTCCATAGGTTACACAGGGCTCGACTGATGTAGAAGAGTCTAGATTTCCTGATAAAGAGCAGTGAATGAGAGAGAGGAGGGAGGGGGGAGGACCTGGGGAAAGGCTTTTTGAATGCAGATAATGGCATATTTGCCTAACAAACCCAATTACAACGTTTCTTAAAATCGCCCATACTACTGATTTCTGCCAAAAAAAAAAAATACAACAGTGACTCTTTAAGCTGAACTCAGGATTGGCTTCATTTATCAAAGTTACTGCTAGTTTTAGCTGTTAAAAAGATGCACATTTGACTGACCATGTGACTGTAGGAATGAGGCCTAAGTGCAACAGATGCCAAGCTGCGGGGGGAACACATAATGAGATACATGGGATACACAGCCATATTTACAAAAATGTTTAATTACATGGAGTCAGTTTATGAGTCAGTTTATGAGTGAAGGCGCTTGGTGGTGGCATATATCGCTGCAAACGTTCATGCAATATGTTTACTGTGACTGTAGTAAGTATGGGGTAGGAAACAAACTGATTTGTCATTATCTTGGTTTAACATTGTTAGATATTTTTTTTTGTTATTGAATGCACGCAATATAATGTGCCCTACAGACCTACATTAGAAGTGATATTACACTGCGCTGTAAAATAACCATGCTTGTGTGATTATCATAAGTGATATATCCCTGTAGAGCCTTGGCCTAAGGAAAAGGGACTGCAAATTACAATTTTCATTTGTCCACAGCAGGTTAGAAATTGCCACCAGTCATCTGTCTGGATACAATGCCAACACTTTATTATTTGCACTAGTCGAGAAGGTGTAAGTAGAGTGCTACATGGAAAGCAGTGCTAACACGTGTCCCTGGGATCTTAACTGTACTGCATAGCCTATGAGGTCTCTATTCTTGAAACTAAGTGCAATTCCTGAAAAACACAAAAACCTGTAACGTCTATGAGGTACAAACCATAAAAGAACTAATTATTACATGTTTTTCAGTCAAAACTTAACCATAACCAACTCTAAATGAAAAACAACATAAAAAAATTGTTTTTAGAGCTACTGACCCACTCCTTCCCAGGACAGTTTTTGCACTAATATGTTCTGACCTGACCTTGGGACATATATACCCATATTGAAAGCAGTATACATCCCTGTGATGCTGTTATTTCGGGTGATAAGGCTGGATTCACATGTTGTTGTTTTTTTTCTGCAGGAAAGTTACCTTTTTTCACTATTTTATTCAGCACTCTAAAATGCTGAACAAAGAAGTACCTATAAAAAAAATGTGTCAAAAAGCAGGAAAAATGGCGTACAAAATGTGTGTTTGTAGGACATTTGTGGTCAGGTCATATTAAACATGTCTAAACAATATTAACAATATTAAACATGTCTAAACAATAGTCTTAGATTGGCCTTATTTTTAAAGGGGGGAGGGGGCAAGCCTCTAAATAAACAATGCTGCAGTAGATTTTTTTTCAAACATTTAGTGGATATCTACAGGTCAATGTCAGACAGTCAAGACTTGGTTAAAGCGACTCTGTACCCACAATCCCCGGAGGGGGGACAGTAAGAGCACAGATACTCCCGTTTGGCATGGGCTGCAAGTTTAAAAGTTGTTTTTTAGGACAATAACTTCATCACCTGCCGAACGGACCGCAGGACAGATCTTGGATTAAAAGCAGCTATCTGAAGGTACAAGCGGTTTTTTTTTTTTTGTTTTTTTGGGGGGGTGGGGGGGTGGGGGGGTCAGATTGTGGGTACTTTAAAGTACTGCAACTACAACAGACCTGAGCTACACTGAACTATAAACTCGTCACCTTCCGTAAACAAGGAATTTTACATGCCAACTAAAGGTAGTTACAGTAAAACTTGCACACATATTAAATTTCGAGCATTGTGGTCAGGTTGTGTCTTCCATGCTCGTATGCATTTACTATCATGTGGGCATTGGTGAACTTGTGGGGACAAGGTTTCAGATCCATGTGCTCACCAGCATGAAGGATACAGCCTATAGGCCTGAAAAATAAATGTATGCCAGCTATGAGCAACCATAGACTTGCATCAGAATCTGTGCCATTTTCTGGTTTTAAACAACAGAATAATAGAGACCATACCCATTTCCACTAAATCCACTAGTATGGTGTGTGCCATACTTTGCAACTTTCAATGCCACAAAACCATTGCAGATAGCTTTATAATTTCCTCTGCTATATAATTGCACATTTTAGGACCTATTTTTCCTGTGACCTCTACAAGAGTTCTTTTCCTGCCCTCATTGTCTCACTGCGCGTTTCCTTGATTGTGAAGCTAGAACTGAAATCTATTATGACCACAAGAAAGGAAGTATTGTACATAAATGAAAACCACTAAAATACAATTGTCTTGTATGTTTGGCCAGGAAACGTCCAAAGAGTAGAAGCCTGCAAATGTGTTGTAGAAATAACCTCTGGCAGCTTCACTAAATGAGGAAATGGCAAGTGTCCCCTACCAGAAGCCCAAAAGTCCCTGTCACTTGTTGTCTATAGTAACCCAAAAATTCACTATACATATATAGAGAAAAAAAAAAGAACACACCTGTGCTGCCTCTGCAGACAAATAAACCTGAAAGGCAACTGTATATATAATCACAGATGCACACTAACTTTACATGTTTCGAGGGTCAACTGCCCTCTTCATCAGGCAACGTGCCTGATGAAAAGGGAGTTTGACCCTCAAAATGCATTGCATCCAAAATAAAAAGCAAGATGTGTTTTTTATGCAATTGGTGGTTTTTTTTCATAATCATGAGCTAAAAACCAGGCCTGGTTCAAAGAGTTTGCGGTCAGATGAAATGCACCGCTGTACTTGAAAGTCTTGAAAAATTCACTAAGCTAGTCTGAACACTACAGAGTGTTCAAGATAGTGACCAACAAAATATATTGTGGCTTCTAAATTTTTAGGCTTAGGCGCCAAAAGCACCCAAGAGATGTCTTTTAGCCTAGAGCCCTGATGCATAGATGTACACTGCTCAAAAAATAAAATAAGGGAACACCTAGGCATCACTATATAATAAAGTCAAATAAAATGGTTTTCCAGGATAAATTGATGACCTGTCCAAAGGAAAGGTTAATAATATGCAATGGGGGGGGGACTGTATTCTGCGTTGTGTAGTGGCTATGCTGGGTTAGTTCAGCTTAGCTCCCATTAAAGTGAATAGGAGCTGAGCTGCAGTAAACTGCCATGCCACTACACAATGCATGATGCTGTCTGCAGTGTTGAAGCAGTATACATGTATCTGTGTGGACACCAGATAATCGCAAGGTTTCCTTACATCTTATAAAAACATAATAACCAGGCTTTAATTACATTCTGTCATGAGTGTCAATTGTTCTCTAGAGGCACAAGGGTGGGACGAAAAAGGGAGGAGGACAAGGCATAGTTATGTAGGCTGATGGAATATGTTGGGAGGCAGAAGAGAACATAACTGCTTGAGAATAAAAGGAAAAACAGCTTCATTATGTAACATCTGCGGCGATCAAAGTAAGAATTCTTTCTGTACATGGGGTACATCTGCAAGACTTTTTGTCGTTTTATCACTTTTATTGCCATGATTTTCAAACTTGACAAAAAAGTGACAGATCAGCTTATGTTCCATGTAAAAAAAATATCCTAAACTGCTGTTAAAAAAGCAAGAGCATGATGGATGGCCCTAAAAGTGTGCAGAGAACTGAACTGCAAAATTTACCATTAGAAAAAAAAAAAAAAAAAAGAAGAATGTGTGCCAGGAATACTAATAATATTTATTTATACAGCACCAACGTATTCCACAGCACTGGTCTTAAAGAGGTATTCCCATCTCAATCAATATATTTTTTAAGTTTCTAGGAGTCGTCAAGACCCAGGAGCAGCGCTATGGTATGGGACTGGTAAGTATACTTAGTTCATTATGTTCCTGCACCCCATTGCCTTTCTGTCATTTTTGAGTCTCACTGGACTTCTCTTTTAACTAGGAAAACAAAATTTTAGGTGATACATTCTCTAAGGGTCCTTTTACATTGAGTAATCTGGCTATTACATGGCCAGTAATGTGGCCATATAAATATATTGCTATCGGTCACACATATCCTGTTTACACAGGAAGATTTAAGATGAGCGCAACATGAGCATACTCAAGTCCAATCTTTCAGCCTTTAAATACCTGAGGCTAAATAAGTTGGATGTAGCCCTAGACCATATACTGAATCCATGTTCTTCCAGACTCCCTAGGACTGCATCCAACTTGTTCAGCCACCGGTATTCAACTGCTGAACAATCGGATTCAGACATGCTCAAGTTGCGCTCATCTCTAAGGGCCTGTTCACACTGAGTAAAACAGACAGAATTCCGCGGCGGAGCTCCGTGTCAATAAGATGGCTTGTGTGCCTCCGCTTCCGCCGCTCAAAGAATTATTTGAGCTGAGAGCTGTGAAAGCGGAGGTGGGCGAGCCATCCCATTGACATGGATCTCCGCCGAGGAATTCCGCCTGTTTTACTCAGTGTGAACATACCCTAAGGGCCCTATTGCACCAACAGATTATTTGACAGAATATTTTGAGCCAAAGCGAGGAATGGATTTGAAAAGAGGAGAAATCTCAGTCTTTCCATTGCTACCTGTTCCCTGTTCATAGTCCATTCCTGGCTTTGGTTAAAAAAAAAAAAAAATCAGAATCAGAATCTGTTGGTGTAATAGGGCCCTAAGGGAGATGTACAGCCGATAGCGATACTTTTTTTAGCGCAAAAGGTGCCATCAGCCGATGAACGGGCAGGTTTCACACTCATCAGCTGATCGCTGTCATTTTTACACAAGTCAATTATGAGCTGAATGAGAGTTTCTAAGAACGCTCTTTGCTGATAATCGGCCCCTGTGAAAGGTCCTTAAGTATAGTTTTAGTTGACATGTATCCGTCTTTTACTGCTGGAGTTGAATCCATCTGCTATGAGTATTGTATGCAATTAGAGTATGTTGTGATGAGGAGCAGCTAGATTACATGGTTTGGCCTGAGATGAGTTCAGTAAGGCTCTGTATCCTGAGCATCCCTCCTCTACACTGAGCTGGGGATCCCCTCGTGGATTGGGTGAGCAGCTGTGAATTTGATGCAGTCACAGATTATTGTTGCAGTAGAAGGGACAGCCATCTGTGCCCTCTTCACAGCGTGCTGTTGTTCCTTTCCCCGAGACCCTACAGCCCCATACAAGCCCCCACCATTACAGGACTGACAGAAATAATTCACCATCCTGACAGCGCTGGGCCACAATGTGTTAGTTTCAATTTTGTAGGATCCACTCATTAGTAAAATCTGTGTACATTTGTTTGCACTCAGACAACTGGCTTATACCAATCCCTTGTACCGAGGAATGCTAAACAAACTAGCTGCAGTTTCTATGGAAAAGCCATTTTCTTTCATCAATAATGTAGAAGCCATATGTTTGTGATCAGACAGTGATATAATGCTCTGAAATGAAGAAAAAGATATAAAACAAGAAATAGATGAAAATCACTATGGCAGTAAACGGCATTGTTTCATTCTTCCACATCTTATACGGTATGTCGTCAAGTATGCAACGAGCAGGACGGACGTGTACACATAACCGATCGCAAAGAACAGCGTCAACTTCTAAAAGAACGGCTGCCGCATCACGTAAACGAGCTACTAATATCATTCACTTACTACAAAGGCGTCAGTGTTATCAGACCCTGTCACTATGACAAATCCATTATAATAGGGACGTCGGAGCTGCTGAGTAGGTGACAAAAATCACATGATGTACCATGTACCTCCACAGAAACAGACAATGCTTTCTTTTCAGTCTATTTGGCATTCTAGGGGCTGTATACAAGATATAATTACATTTACTAGCAATTCTATCAGGGTATGACACACAAAGGCTTTCAATTAAAGATGTCTGTCACAGAAATAGCTTTTCAAAGGGGTATTCTCATCTCAACTAACATAGTTACGTAGGACTTGTCAAGTAATGTTTTTCTAATCCTGGACAGCTCCTTTTTAAAGGGTTATTCCCATCTCAACTAATATAGTTAAAGGGGTTATCCAGCGCTACAGACTGCTCAGGCCAATAATCGTTTTGTGTAATAGGATATGTTGAAACTTCATAATCAGCCAACATGCACAATGACTTTTGCAGGGGTGGTCTGCTGCCGGTTACCCCGTGTAATCGGAGCTTTGGCAGCAGACCGCCGCTGACTTTAATGGGGAGCCCGAATGATCTAAGGATCGTCCAGGCAGCCCCTCCCGCTGCTCCCCACTGACATGGATTTGCACAGGCAGCGAGGGGAGAACGAGAGGGAAGAGAGCGCTGACCAGACATGGGCGGATCAGACTAATCTCATTGATTTCTTTGTTATTTCACAAAAGTTCTGGATAAGGCTGATGCCATAAATATCACCAAACTGGACTTCAGCAAAGCCTTTGATACAGTTCCCCATAAAGAGCTGATAGAGAAGTTAGTGAAAATTGTGTTTAATCCCTGGATAGTTCAGTGGATTTGATGTTGGCTAAAGGATAGATATCAGAGGGCTGCTATTAATGGTGTTTATATACAGCAGAAACCAGTTACAAGTGGTGTGCCACAAGGGTCTGTTCTGGGTCCTATTTTTTTGAATATGTTTGTAAGTGACAGGAGAAGATTTGGTAGGTAAGATTTGTCTGTTTGCTGATGACAGGATAGGCAATAGGGTTGATATTCCTGGAGGTATCTGTTATAATGAAAATGATTTAGCTATGCGGCCCAAACAATGGAAATGCTATTCAATCTGTCCAAAAATAATGCACTTGGGGAGAAGGAATCCTCTGAGTATCATATTGTCAGTTTTGTGTAAGGGAAGACTTCAAAAGAGAAGGGTTTAGAGGTAGTGATTTCTGACAGGCCTAAAATGAGTCACTATTGCAGCCAGGCGGTGGGGTAAGCTAACCGTATGCTGGGCTGTATATATAGTGGTATGCTGGCCTGTATATATAATAGTATGCTGGGCTGTATAGCTAGAGGTCTAACCAGTAGGAAGGAGATTTTGATCCCACTGTATAGAGCTACAGTGAGACCACATCTGTGTCTAGTTCTGGAGACCTCACCTACAAAATGATATTGATAAAATAAAAGGGGTCCAAAGACAGGCTACAAAAATAATGGATGTCTGAATCATAAAACCCGGAAAAACTTAAAGTGTAACTGTCATTTATTTTATTTTATTAGTACAAGCGAATTTAAGAAACTCTGTAACAGGTTTTATTAAGCAAAAGAGTTTCCTTCTGTGCTCACAAAGCTATTATCAGGCAAAGTCGTCTTCATTACAGAGGAACAAAGTAAAGACAGGTTCTGCTGTTTCCATTATAACCTATGGAGGAGGGGGGGATGAGTGAGCAGGAAAAGGACAGAGCCAGTCTGTACAGTTTGGAGACTGTGTCTGGGCACATAAAACACTGGATTCACATACTGGAGTGATATGGAAACTTGGTGAGATAAGATTGCAGAATGTTGTGTTGTGCTCTCTGCTATACACAAGCACAAGTCTTCTCTCCCTTACCCCACCCTCTCCATACAACATAATGGACACATATAAGTGAGGGGGGAGAGGCTGCAAAACAGCATTTTGAGTACAGAAGAAAAGAAAAAACTTTTGCTTAATAAAACCCACTACAGAATTTCTTAAAATTGCTTGAACTATTGATTTCTGAAAAAAAATGTTAATGACATTTTTTAAAGGATTTAAATCTATTTAGTCTGGAGAAAATAAGGGAAAGGGGGAAAGAGTGAAACATTTAAACATGTTAAAGACCTAAATAAGGCTCAAGGGGGAAGGGTTTTTAATAAGAAATCTAACACAAGAACAAGGGGACACAATCTGAGGTTAGCTGGGAGAAAATATTACTTTACTAAAATAGCAGTAGATGCTATTTTAGATTATTTGGAGCAAACTTCCAACAGTAACTAGATTTAAACCTGCCTGGGATAAACATATATCTATCCTTAGATAATAAGAAAGGAAATAAGAGATCGAAGAGGTGGTCTTCTACCAACAATATTTTATGTTTCCATTTCTTATGCAGGCCATTTATACATTTCAGTGTGAAGAGCATGGTAACACTAACTGCACCACTAAAATGCCTGTCAAAGGTGTGAAAGAAAACTTGAGTACACGAGTACAAATTTCATAAAGTAATTTACATCCCTGTACCATTTTCCTTCCCCATGGATTTAATAACTCCCTGGTTTCCTCTCTGAACTGTGACCCTGCTGTTGCCATGCAACAGTACAAACACTTTTCCACAATCACCCTTGCTTGCAGGCTTGGGGGAGATCAACTTCCAGTACTTTCTGGATATTGCAATTAAACCGATAATGCCTGACTCACCTTAAAGGGTCTAACGAACAGCAAAAGGTTATCAAAACAAAGCAGTTACACGGATGATTATTAAGTCTTTAAAGTGAATTTACCATTAGGTAAGGCCATTTTTTTTTCTTTACATTAACCGGTTGGCACCAGCTCGGAGATCTCGATTGCCCGGTCTGAAAGCCGGCAGCGTTTTGCTTTTGTACACCGACACGACTCTATGCACTGGAGGCGGACCTGGCTCCGCCAGTGTCATGATATCCCCTCCTCTCAGTGACGTGTCTCCATTAGGATCAACAAGGCAGTGTCACCAAGGGGAGGGGATATCGTCACACTTGGTTTTGTATTGTATTATATAAGTAATGTTAAAAAAAAAAATTGCCTTATTGCCTTCCCTATGGGTACATTTGCTTTACATAGTTCTGTTTCAGAAATAATTGTATATTTTAAATATATTTAATTTCACATAATGCATCAGTTTAGACCTAGTTTTCTAGATGACACAATCGCTTTAAATAATGCAGATGTACAATTAAAACATTGTGGGAAATTTAAAAATCAAACTCTTTGTTGCCCATGGCATCTAATCAACGGCAGACTTTTATCTTACAAGAGCTTTAAGATATGAAAGCTGAGCTCTGATTGGTTGTTATGGGCACCAAACACATCTTTACTATTTGATCATCTCCAAGTGCGTAAATTGATGAAAAAAAGTAAACTTTTTGTGGAAGGAGGATTTTACAGCCATACCTGATTGAATGGTTTCAGAAGGAATTTCTTCTTGTCCCGCTCCTTTCCTCTCTCCATCTCCCTCTCGGAGCTACCCGCATCATGGTTGTGTCCATTCTCACTCGGCTCCGCACAAATGTATTTCCCTGACTCTCTGGATTTCTTAGCAGGATGCCTTTCCCATTTCTCTTTTCGTTCTGGTGGTTTCAAGGCCAGGTCTTTCTGCAAAGGTAAGAAATGAAAAATTTTAAGCAAAAGAAAACCAAGTCGTACATTTACCGCTCAGACAGCGTTCTCAGAGTTCACCCGAAGCTTCAGAAGTAAAATGCCCACAGACTCATTTTACAGAGCGCGCAGTTATGGATTGTTTACCAATTTTACATCAAGATCATTACAAGTGGTTTAACAATAGCCTATTATCTCATACACAAGACCATTCTTCATAATAATATAATCATGAACACACAATTGATCTTTTACTGAAAATCTGCAGAAAGTATACCCACTGTGCCTGACAGTGAAATATTGAACCAACCCTCAAATTCACAGCACTCTTACACATCAGATGATATCTGATGAAAAGGTAATAGGCCATTGTGTTATAATTTAAAAAAAATCTTTTAAAAAAGTAAAAAAAAATAAAATAATTGCAATAAAAAATATAAATTCAGGGGGAAAAATAACATATTTAGTGTCGTCATGTGTGAAAATGTTGGATATATTAAAATATAATGATCGTGCACTGTGAGAAGCGTATGTGAAGAACATTATCCTGCATGATTGATTCAACCTTGTGAGGGTATGTTCACACACATTGGAGTTTTGTTACGTTAATACAATAAAGGAAGGCATTTAAATAATTACTGCAATGAAATGCTTTTACACAATCTGTAAATCACGGAGGGCACGGACGTAGAATCCCTGTCCTGGAGTGTTTCCCCATATTAATATCATGCCAGGAGCAGGGAAACTACATGAATGTTCGTGTCGCTGTAATAAAGCTCCACACTCCAGGACAAGAATTTAACGTCCGTGCCTTCTATGATTCACAGAGAGAGCACGGATCGTGTGAATGCAGCCTAAAGGATCTGCAAATGAGCGCTGATCAGCACCTACTTGCAGTGCTGCATTGTCCATGCAAGAGTCCTATTACACACCTAGATATCTGACATATTTTTTAAGTTAAAGCCAGGAACAGACTATAAACTGAGAACACGTCATATAAGAAAGACTGAGATTTCTCCTCTTTTCAAATCCATTTCTGGCTTTGGCTTAAAAAATCTGTCAGATATATGCATGTGTAAAGCCCCATTACACGGGCCAAGTATGGCCGATAATCTTTTCGTGTAATAGGGACTTAAAAGAACTATAACAGAGCCCTAATAGTGGTTTTACACAGAAAGTTTTTTTCTGAAAGATTATTGAAGCCAAAGCAAAGAATGGACTTGAAAAGAGGAGAAATCTCAGTCTTTCCTTTATGACCTGTTCTCTGTTTATAGTCTGTAGCTGGCTTTGGCTTTCTAAAATTTGTCAACTAAAGCTGTCTGTGTAAACACGCCATTAGCTTCCAGCTGTAAATTAACCACAATCGGGGATGGGAAGCAGTAGCGGATTAAAACAGGACCTTTCCGGGCGGTAGCCCGGGGCCCTGAGCTCCTTGGAGGCCCATGGCCACCCAAAAAGACTTGTACTTTCAGTAGTGTTTTGTCTCCTGGCTACAGTTCTGTCATGATTTGCAAAAAATTGTTGCTTTTTTACCAAAATTTTGCACAAAGCAGGGCATCATGACATTATTTATTCTGTACTATGAGCACCACGCTAGTACTACCATAGTTACAGTGGGATGGGGGTCCCAGGTTTGGTGAACAGCCGGGGGCCTATAGTAAAGTTAATCCGCCCCTGATGGGAAGTGATGAGGAGTCGTTCAGGTGTGCAGCAATTCAGGGGCCTGGGAAAGCCTCTTTGCCACTTTGCATAAAGTCTAAAAACATTTTTCTACATTAGAGACAGATATATGAAGAGACAAGAGACAGATATATGAAAGGTACCAAGTGTCTCCTTGACCTAATGGGTATCTAACAGTGTCTGCAGTTTGGAACATGAATATACTGGTTGACAGATTCACTTTAAAAGGGTTGTTCAGAGATGGGGAAAAAATAAATAAATAAATTAATTAATTAATTTAAAATAAATAAATAAATAAATAAATATAATCTATCCTCACTCCCCACAGCTTGCCTGGCAACAGAAGAGACAGAGATCATGTGACCTGTCTCAGAAGGGAGGGGGAGGACAGAAGGGTGGAGACAGAGTGGACCAACCGGTTAAAGGGGTATTCTGGCCAGGCTTACTTTGAACAGAGTTCAGCGCACATAAGTCACAGTATGGCTGCGTTCCAGTGCCACCATTTTGTGCTGTGACGTCAGCTGCTTCAGGCTATGCTGCCCTCCTCTTCAGAGATAGCGGTGTGCCATACTCTTGAAGAGAAGGGAGGCACAGTCTGAAGCAGGAGATGCTTTCTGCAACTGACGTCATAGCACAGAATGGCGGCGCTAGAATGCAGCTGTGACATCGGACATCCAGTGGCTGAGCTCCGTTCAAAGTAAGCTTGGCCGGAGTACCCCTTTAAATCTTTCTTAACTGGAGTTCCCCTTTAAGTCTTGCAGAATGTTGGTAGACTTTATATTCTTCACTGAAACATATAGCAGGGTTTCCTGACACCTGTCAGACACAAGCAGATGTCTACAAATATCCTCATATATTATTTTACTGCGTCCAGAACTTTGAAGAAAAATAATGAGAAGCAATTAAGTTGAGAGGGAAAAAAAATAGAGTACAATGCTGTCACAAAGTGAGCTGGCAGCGATCCTCTAGTGACTAGCTCTTATTATAAAGTAACACCAGGCATCCCTTCTGACACATCCATCAGATAATTTCATTACAGGAACGCAGGCTTCTGAACTCCGGTTTTACCGAAGATTTTTTTTTAATAAGCTTCATTAAATAGGCAAATTAAATCACTTTTTTGAAGCTAATTGGATTTTTGAGAACATACAGTGTAAGAGTGTGCAAACAGGTGCTGGCTGCATGGTGAAAGCTGTGTGGTCAAAAAAAGAACGTTATTTTGCATCATGGTTCCTGGAACATTACTACTAGGTATATAGACAATCTTCTTGTGGCACACATCTAAGGTGATTCCACAGAAAAATATATATGTGTTGCATGCTTATTTTGCTGTGGATTGTGCCAAGTATTTCACTGCTATACATCAAAGAGGAGGAAACTACTCTGAAAATCCTTGGCATTTGTGTAAAATAATGAGCATGCTGCAGACTGGAAAGATTTCCCTATGGAATACTTCTGCTATATGTGTATGGCATTTTCAAAACTCAGTCTATTTATCTACATATCTATCTATATTGCTAACTACCATACTGTATTTTTTTGTGCAGAATCCAAAGAAAATCCTCAAATTTGGGCTTACCCAATGTGCATAATACTGAATTATCAAGGTTGTAATAACATAGCTTCTTTCTTGACTGCTCTGGTGGTGGCTTATCCATCTGAGAAAAAATGGGTCAGGCAGTAATTTTACTAGAATAAGATGCTGCCAGACTCCTCTATCCGAGAACAAAGAGATTATGCCCATCATTGAGAGGCCCTAGAAAATGCTCAATAGAAAAACACGTGCTAAACTGATGACAAAAGGACCAAAAATCTTATGCTATCCAAACCAGTCGCTGATGCACTCTGTAAACAAGCTCTGATTTCATAGATCTGTGCTCATGTAAAAAGCCTATGACAAGGCTTGAGCATTATGCAGGGAGGGCTGAACAAGCGACCACTGGACTGTCTGTGCTGCCATTTGCTTCCATCATTCATCAGCCGCACATATTCAATTATACAGGATGTTATAAAGCCAAAGAACTAGACTGTTTCAGCAAAGCAACAGAAAGTTCTTGGCCAATGACTGCTTTAAATGATTGCTCATTCATCGGCTTATTACACAGGTCAATATTGGCCGCTTTCATAAAATATTTAGCTAACTGGAATAAATACTAAGAAACCTTCCTCACAGCCAGGAGAGCACAAAAATGAACATGCCCTCCAAACTGCAGCAGTCTATAATACAATATGTGGAGGGAATTCTTACAATTCCACAGCATGTCGGAAAAATAACCTGCGTGAACACTGCCTTACATATTCTAATTTCATGTTTTTTTTTCTCTCCAGAAATAATGACCGAGAGCTAGACAACTGATCACTGTATGGCTACAGACAACTTGACATTAAGAGAACATGACTGAAATCCTCAGAAATACAGAAAGATGTAAATCCATTAACCACTTGATCTCAGTGAAGAATGTGAACTAAACATTTTCAGCTTTTCCTTGAAAAAGAAAATACCCTTTAAATGTTATCAGCCTAAATTTAAAAATCAGGCTTCAGAAATCTATTCCATACATCTTAGGTTATGTTCACAGTCTTATGTGAGCTCTATGGTCTCCAGATGTGCGTATCCAATATGCCGACAGAACTCTATTTACTACACTGGTATATATTGGTATTCTATTGTTTCATAAATACTGACTATACTCTTCAGTACACACACACAAAAAAAGAAGAATAAATTGACAATGGCAGAAGTCACTGTATCGGCATCCAGTTGAATGTGTCTGGGGTATGTACTCCAAGGAATATATCTCGACTTTCTCCTGAAGGATATGGCCATGTGACATGACATCATACAGATGAAGCATCACAGAGGATAATGCAGTGCCCATGGGCAATGGAGAGCAGTATTGTATTTATTGGAAGATTTATTTCTATTCATACCAATAATTTTTTTTATACATATCCCTAAAGGATAATGTCCCACTATTAGTTTTGTCTTACTGGAAAAGCTATAAATGTTTGATAAAAGGAAATCCGACCTCTGCAACCCCCAAAGATAACAAAAAACAAGGGACCCCAAGTCTCAGTTTTTAGGCAGTAAGTTGGCACAAGTGCGATAAAAATCGACCTAGTAAACAGCGGCCGGACATCTACTTATATTTTATGACCTTGCGATCAGACATAACATTTGGGAAAATTGTAAAAAATAAATTGTGCAAATCCAGTAGAGTGCAATATGACCATATCCTTGTAGCCCTACAGAAGAGTATTAATCTGCACTGTATTAGCAACTTCTAGAGAAAATACACTGGAACATCCCTTTGTGGCAGTAGCACAAGCGTAAAGCAATGTGTGAACAAGCCATTAGTGATACATATATACATGCTACCCAGCTGGGGGGACAGGGTGCTGCTACTGAATAATCTGACATAGAACAATATTTACTTTGTGAAGATGGAATCATTTTACCAAGTGCAGAAAACTGGATTACATCAAAGCTTAGAGGAAAAGATCAAAACAGGAAGCCTATGCACTGAGGGATAAAGAATGCTTTATGTCAAGGCCAACACCATAATGAGAAGGGACAGATCCTGTGCAACCTCTGGCATGTCTACAAGAGCTGCAGCCTCTCTATTTTAGGATGCTAAAGTGATTATATAGAATACCACAATGCCCTCTGCTCTCTCTTTTCACCAAGCAAAAAACAGTTGTAAAAAGTGATGCTTAAACCAAGAGTACACTAACAGTAATGTGTATGCTTGTCTTGTACGTTTCCTCTCTGAGTATACCTTGGGGATCAGGGCTGTATGGAGGTGCTGTATTTGTATATACACTACACTCTACATACATAGACTGAGCTCCAGAGCCGATCACTCTACAGCAGGGATGGGAAACCTCCGACCCTCCAGCTGTTGCAAAACTACAACTCCCATCATGCCTGGACAGCCAAAGCTTTAGCTTTGGCTGTCCAGGCATGATGGGAGTTGTAGTTTTGCAACTGCTGGAGGAGCAAAGGTTCCCCATCCGTGCTCTACAGATCGGCTCAGATTTATCAAACTGTGTGAAACTAGTGTAATATGCCCATATCAACCAAGAACAACTCTCACTTTACCAGAGCTTAGTAAGATAAAAAAAAAACAAAAAAACCCTGAGCTGTGATTGGTTGCTGTGAGCAAATTACAGTATTTTTAAATCTGAGCCATAGTCTTTGGATACATATCAAGCTTTCGAGGTTTGGCACCTTTGTATGACAAAATACTGGCAAAATGGTATGCTACCATATCCTTTTTATGGGCAACTCAAAAGTGTGATCTAACACATTTTTCCACAAAAAAATGCTATCTATCTATCTGGAAAGTAGACTATATGTAGTTTCTAGTAGACTTCATTTGGTTTATAATAGTCAAAGGGCTTGGCACAGCCGTGGTATTTACGCCAGCATCTGCAGTGTGTGTATGTACCCTTAGGACCCTATTCCATGGGACGATTATCGTTCAGATTATCGTTAAATCGTTCGAATCTAAACGATAATTGTTCGTTTGAATAGCAGTTAACGATTAACGACCGAACGAGAAATCGTTGATCGTTTAATAAGACCTGGACCTATTTTTATCGTTGCTTGTTCGCAAATCGTTCGCATTGAATAAGATGTCATTCGGTCGTTCGCAGTAGTGACGAACGCAATAGCGATAACAAGACGGCAAGAATGATCATAAGTAACGATTATTGTTCCATGTAAATCGGTGAACGATTTCAGGTCTTTCGCAATACCGGTCGTTTGGATCGTTTATCGTTAACGATTATGCGAACGATAATCGTCCTGTGGAATAGGGCCCTTACAGTACAGCTGCCCTGGACTAGATAGGATGTTTTGGATGCAAAATACACAAACACCAGCCCTGTTTTTTGCACCTTATATACTGTGTCACTCTTTCTTTCTGTCCTGACAAAGTGAGTTTTTTTTTTTTTAATCAGCCGGATACAATAAACATTAAACAAGTCTTATTACAAGTGTAAGAACTGAGCAATATAAAACAACATATGAATAGTACAACCAATGTTTTCCCTTTTAATTAAATGGGAAATGGTTTTCAGGTATAAAATATTTATTTTGATGCATAAAATATATACATATAATAAATACACTGTGTGAACATAGCCAGCCATTAAATCTTAATTTAAAAAAATTAAGTAGTCTTTAAATATGTAATTTTCTTTAGGAAAACACAAGTAAAAAAAGTGTTACAGAAAAAAAACAAAAAAACAGAAAATACTCCATCCATACCCAATAAAGTGGTGACACGGTGCGTATAAAGACCTCCAATAAAAGGGAACAAGGTAATCAATTGTAGATTCTGTTCCCAACAACAGATCTCTGTTGCACTTTTCCTTTGCATTAGCTCCTATAAGGATCATGTCCTCTTAACATCCCAATATTGCTAAGCATGAACGCTAAACAGTGGGCCGTAACAGTAAGACAGTAGCGGAATGTCTCACAATGGAGCGTTTTGTTCGCACACAACATGGCACGCTGCCTTTTAGCTATGGAGCTGGAATTTTAAAGGGAACTAATTTCTTTAGGGGAGGTTTAGGAGCTGCAGAGCATAAAATATCTATTACTAAGGAAATTGTGCACAACACTACAGTATCTAATGCAGGAATGTGGTCACTTATGTAACTCTATTACTTTTTTTTTTTTACTTTGAATGTTTTTATTGATTTTTCAGAAATAAAAATGCACATACAAAACACACTGCTTCCTCCATAAGGATGATCCCTCACCAAATTGGAAATATAATGGACTAAACTAATAAAAGTCCAGCCTCACAAATCAGCCTGGAACACTTTAAAGGGGTAGTGCGGCGCTAAAAAATTATTTACAGAATAACACACATTACAAAGTTATACAACTTTGTAATGTATGTTATGTCTGTGAATCGCCCCCTTCCCCGTGTCCCACCCCCCCCGCCCGTGTACCCGGAAGTGTGTGGTGCATTATACATTACCTGATCCATGTCGAGCGGCTGCGGCCGCGTCATCAGCTGCTCAGCCGTGATTGGCTGAGCATAACTGTGCTCAGCCAATCGCGGCTGAGCACAGTTATGACGCGGCAGAGGGGGGACGGCGGCAGCGATTCGGCCGGCCGTAGATGACGTTTGGCACAAGATGGCGGACGGGCTCGACACGGATCAGGTAATGTATAATGCACCACACACTTCCGGGTACACGGGTGGGGGTGGTGGTACAAGGGGAAGGGGGCGATTCACAGACATAACATACATTACAAAGTTGTATAACTTTGTAATGTGTGTTATTCTGTGAATATTTTTTTAGCGCCGCACAACCCCTTTAACATACCATTAGGCACGCTTCACTACAGCCACTGGAATCATATTATGGCTATGTTCACACAACATCTTTTATAGGCAGAGTTGTATGATAATGACGGTCATAAATAACGTAAAATAATGTTTAGGAAAAACGGTTGTTATTTTGCATAAAAGATGTAGTGTGAACATAGCCTACGCAGAAAACATGCTGCGTACCATATCTGTGGCAGCAGAAGAGCTAGAACTAAGGGTCCATTTACACAGAAAGATTATCTGACAGATTATCTGCCAAAGATTTGAAGCCAAAGCCAGAAACAGACTATAAACAGAGATCAGGTCATAAAGGAAAGACTGAGATTTCTCCTCTTTTTAAATCTATTCCTGGCTTTGGCTTTAAGGGTATAAACACACACACCGTGTACGCAGCGTATTTTCTGCTGCGATACGCAACAAATACGCAGCAGATTAGATCTAAATAACTCAACACAGCATCAAATCTGCTGTGTATCTGCTGCGTATCTGCTGCGTATCGGGTGTGTGTGTTTGTACCCTAAGGGTATAAACCCACACACCGTATAAGCAGCGTATTTACTGCAACAAACACGCAGCAAATACGCAGCAAAAACGCAGCAGATTATATCTAAATAACTGAACACAGCATCAAATCTGTACCAACAAATCTGCTGCGTATTTGCTGCGTATTTGTTGCGTATCTGCTGTGTATACGGTGTGTGGGTTTGTACCCTAAGGGTACAAACACACACAGCAAATACGCAGCAGATCTGATGGTGCAGATTTGATACTGTGTTCAGTTATTTAGATCTAATCTGCTGCGTATCTGCCGCGTATCGCAGCAGTAAATACGCAGCGTATATGCCGTGTGTGTTTGTACCCTAAATCTTTGGCAGATAACCTGTCAGATAACCTTTCTGTGTAAATGGACTCTCAGGCTGGGTTCACACTGCGTTTTTTTAAATCTGTTTAACATATCTGTTTTATGGAATAAACAGATGCAAAAAGGGATGCAATTGCGTGTCATCCATTTAGATCCATATTTCCATTGACTTCCATTATAAAAAAGAGATCAAAATAGATGCATTTTTTTTTTACCGGACAAAAAGTAGTGCTGACTAAGTTTTTCTGTCCGTTAAAAGTAACCAATTAAAAATGGATACGTTGAACGGATTGCAAAAATGCAGTGTGAACCCAGCCTAAACCCCAGAATGAAAATGTGACTTTTTGCTTGTAAAACAGGGCTGCATCAATCTTCTCCAGGTAGGGGATGTAACGGCAGAGCAATCAGGTTTGGTTTCAGCCAAACTTACATAAATTCCCTCATCTCTAGTAAAAAAAAAATATCTGAGCATAAGTCAGAGCAGACTTTTAGCTGACTTTACTCTGCTATAGAAATTATGTGGATTGTACCTTGGCAATGCACTGGGTAAAATCTTCCACATATGTGCTAACAGTCTGAATGTGGCCCTGAAGCAATGCTGGAAGGAATACAGGTGACACTCATGTACACATCTCTTAGCCACCTGTGGAAAGTGAGTGTAGTACTTCCTAGGATGCCCTTACACACAGCTCTATTTTCCATGCAAATGAAGGCTATGACAGTCAGTTAATCAAATGCAAAGAGACATGTTTGTTTGCAGAAGCTGCTGACTAAAGCACTGGCGGAAAAAGAAAAAAAATCTGTTGATGGTAACTCATGCACACTGAAACATGTCTAATCCGGGGCTCGGGTAATTAGGGATGCTGCTTTGTTAGAATAATCATTTGCATATAGCCTTCCTCCTGCTAAACCTGCTCACTGAGGATGCCAAAACCATCTGACACACAGGAAATGGGGACGTTCTTAAGACTTGACTACTGAGTATATTGGTATGGTGCAATTGTGACTGGTTTACAGCAGTTGCATTTATATAAACATTCATAAACCGATATCCACAGGACAACTGGGTT
Source organism: Dendropsophus ebraccatus (assembly GCF_027789765.1). Classification (NCBI taxonomy): domain Eukaryota; kingdom Metazoa; phylum Chordata; class Amphibia; order Anura; family Hylidae; genus Dendropsophus; species Dendropsophus ebraccatus. Next base: position 19,694,851 of record NC_091456.1, on the reverse strand, counting down.
TTTATATTGATTCTGCATTAGGGTATAAGCACATTGAATTAACGTGGCGGGTAACTCCACAGGGTTTCCGCCTCTCATCCCAGTGCGTTCCACCCATCCCATAGACTCCATTCTATGCTCATGACATGTTGATTCTTTGGGTGAGCAGCAGAATCCGCCTGACCATAGAATGGAGCCTATGGGACGGGCAGGGAGCCAAGCGGGAGTGTGCAGAGACGAGCAGCGGAATCCGCGACATGTACTCAAGGAGCATATACCCTAACACTGATGCGAGTAAATATGACCCCCCCCCCCCCCCCAAAAAAAAAAACAAAACTCATTAGATGTATATATAATAGGGTGCTTGTAAGGGTACACTTACACATAGTAATACTGCTGTAAAAAAAAATCTACAGCTAATCTACAGGGAAATCCACATCAAACAGGGAGGATTTTGTTGGGAGGTAAGTTATAAACAGAAAAAATATATATAAATTATCTGACATGACTGTGGGGAGACTTCCCTAGCCCTTCACCAGTCTCTGTAACAGCCACAGATGGGATTGGCTGGACACAAAACACTAAAGGGGTATTCTGGAAAAAATCTTTTTCTTTCAAATCAACTGGTTTAAGAAAGGTATATATTTAGATATCTCATCTCTTCCAGTACTAATCAGCTGCTGTATGACCTGCAAGAAGTGGTATATTCTTTTCAGTCTGTCACAGAACATACAGCAGCTGATAAGTATGGGAATATTTGAGATTTTCAAATAGAAGTAACTTACAAATCTATATAACTTTCTTAGATCAGTTGATTTGAAAGAAAAATATTTTTGCCGGACAACCACTTTAGCCCTGGAGGCCAATAAACAAAAACCTGTCACAGAAAGAGGTGGCAGCAGAAAGCACAAATTTCTGACAGCAGTTCATTTGAAAGGAAACATTTTTCGCCCCTTGAAACATTTCTCCACACCTGCACTTTTTTGGCAGATCCAAAGGTTTTCAGCAGCAAAATCCCAAACTGAAGTTGTCACTTTTCTCCCAACGTCAAGGGGGAAAATCTAGTAACAAATCCCTACTTACAAATCCACACCACAGGCACATTTCTTTAGCATATGGATAAGATTTGTTATATATTTGAGAGCAGAAAAAAAAAGATAACTATACAGCTACACTGATCTTCAGAGCAGATGATTGGAAATGCTGGCAATACACTAGTACCGTTGTTGGCGAGTATGACCGCTGTGGTAAAATAATAATGATCCATGTAGGTTTGGTATGGATGGAATTTGAAAAAATTCTGAGTAGACAATCCAGTAAAAAACAGCAATATGCCATCAAAAAACACTGATTCCCTTGTCTTTTTATGATGGCCCTCCTCTATTGACTGTGGGGGAAGGCATAAACATGTGAATGTTTTACATATAAGCAGCTTGAGGAGCATTCCTTACAGGGGTATTCCAGCTAAATTCTTTTTCTTTCAAATCAACTGGTTTCAGAAAGTTATATAGATTTGTAATTTACTTCTATTTAAAAATCTCAAGTCTTCCTATATTTATCAGCTGCTGTATGTCCTGCAGGAAATGTTGTTTTCTTTTCAGTCTGACACAGTGATCTCTGCTGCCATCTCTGGCCAAGACATGAACTGTCCAGAGCAGGAGAGGTTTTCTATGGCAATTTGCTGCTGCTCTGGACAGTTCCTGTCTCGGACAGAGGTGGCAGCAGAGAGCACTGTATCAGACTGAAAAGAAAACAACGCTTCCTTCAGGACTTATGGGCGGGTTTATAATTGCTTCTCTAAGGGAAAAAAAAAAAACTGAGCAGCACGTCTGCTTCCTGATGCGACAGTGGTACAGATTCTTATGTAAACCTGTCCCAAATGTGTCAATTCATCACAGTCAAAACCCTCATCACTTTAACAAGAAATAACCATGTCATTTATAGAAACGGGGAACGCCCTAATGTTATCTGCACGCATAGATCAGATAGACACCCACAAAATCAGCATGAGAATAAAAAACATTACCTTTGAACTGTATGTAAATCACTAAGCACTCACTCATGGAAGTATGAAATGTGATGCAAATTTATATTAAAAGTGAAGCTAAAACCGCGCATAAAAAGGTTGTGGGAAAAGCACACTGAAGTCACGCCAAAAATAGACTAGCACTATTTTTAGTGCTTTGCACTTAGCATAAGATAAAATGTGCGAACAGCAATTTCACAGCCGCACTAACATCTACCTAAACAATGGTAAGAAATAAAAAGCATTTGTGTCATCCACAGCAATGGGATTCCTATTTTTATATATGGCCAGTTAATTAAATAGTGAATCTTCTTCATTGCCATGGGCGACACGTACACTGAAACAGTTGGAAAATCATTGCTGGACCCCTTTGTTCAGGGAGAAGTAAGCCCCCGAAGAATGCAGGAATGCTCAGCCGTGCTAAATGTCCTGTGTAATAGTAGGACGGGTGGCGGGCGCGAGTAATAACTTATGGCCCAACAATTTTTCGTCTGCCAGTTGGTGACCACCATGAGGCGTACCTGTCACAACAGGTAGCTACCGGATCAGTGGCGAGTTCCTCTGTTAATCCAGAAGTTTGGGTTTCCATGGATATAGATATAATAACACCATAATGCGTGCAAACCACATTGGATCCAATGGGGTCCCGTGAATTATGGTGTCACTGCATCTCTGTATCCATGGAGACACAAACTTTTAGATCTAAATGGGTTGTCCAGCGAAAATCTTTAGCTTTCAAATTTACTGGTGTAAGAAAGTTATATAGATTTGTAATTTACTTCTATTTAAAAATCTCAAGTCTTCCCATACTTATCAGCTGCTGTGTGTCCTGCAGGAAATGTTTTCCTTTCAGTCTGACACAGTTGTCTCTGCTGCCACCTCTGTCCGAGACAGGAAGTGTCCAGAGCAGGAGAGGTTTACTATGGGGATTTGCTGCTGCTCTAGAAAGCTCCTGTCTCTGACAGAGATGTCAGCAGAGAGCACTGCATCAAACTGGGAGAAGAAAAAAAACAAAACATTTCCTGCAGGACACACAGCAGCTGATCAGTACTGGAAGACTTGATTTTTTAAATAGAAGTAAATTACAAATCTATATAACTTTCTGAAACCAGATAATTTGAAAGAAAAAAATATCCGCTGGAGAACCCCTTTAACAGAGGAATTCACCCCTGATCCGGCAGCGGCCTATTATGACAGGTACGCTTTACGTCCTTGATCGGTTGTGATAAGACTTCAAACCCTCTGTCTTTGCAAAGCCAAAAGGCATAATAAAAAATGTAGGCAGCATTAGAAAAACCATATCAAAAGGAAAGAAGAAATATTGGGGCCATTCCATCCAAACTGAACTTTTGTAACACCCGTAACACCTAATTAAACATTTATTTTTTTTTAACAGCTAATTAAAAAAAATGCAATTTAAACACAAAAGTTATACATATACATTAAGACTCTTAATGTATATTTATAACTTTAGTGTTTAAATTGCAGTTTTACTAGGTTTAACTAGGTGTTACCGGTGTTACAAAAGGTTCAGTTTGGATGGAATGGCCCATTACAGACAACCAATAAATTGCACTTAATTATTCTTAAAAGAAAAAAAAGATTAGGCTAAAAACATTTAACATTATCACAGTCCTGTGCAAAGTCATATGAGTGGCATGAGTATGACATAAAGCAGCTTTCATCCATAGACAATTCATGCAAAATGTACATTGGGAGTTCATCATGTGCCACTGTCACATTACTCCTAGCAGTTGCTTTCATAAATGGGGCATTGATCATAGATCTCATAAAATCCTCCCGGCAACACAAACACATGCAGCTGTCACAGGGATTACTTGTCTTTGTTAGATCCACTGCTATGTACCCACAACAACCATGTCTACAGACCAGAATAATACGTGTATATGTCACAGTCATGTTCAGGTCACTTTCATTAATACATATGCACAGCAGAAACTTAGACTACTGGAACCTATACTATGGATACTAGTCATGTCACAATAACAGAATTCTGAGTTCAATACCGGTACCAAATTTAGTCTTTGGAATATCAATTTGGTACTGAAGCATAACTATGCCGATATGATGCCCCCCAGACTTTTTACTCTGTTCACTGTATAATAAAACTGTTATCTATATTTTTCAGGTCTGTACTATTACAGCAATACCCAAATTTATGGACCTTTTATTTTACTACTTAAAGAAAAAAAAAAAAGTTTCCTTTTTTTTTTATTTTTTTTTAATAAATGGCCTGTAGGGTTGTGTGAGGGTAATTTTTTTGTGCTGTGATCTGTAGTCATAATACATATAAGACTTTTTGATAACTTGAAAAAAGAAAACAGCAAATTTAGACCAGCATTTTTTGCACTCACGCCTTTTACTGCAAGAGTCAGAATGTGATAATTTAATAATTTGGGAAATTACACACTTTATGATGCCAAATGTCTTTTTTTCCCATTAAAAATGTGAAAAGCGAGGGTTGTTAGAAGTCCCCTCTAGGGACCTTTTATAATCAAGTAATAAACTTCCAATTCTGATCTATGCAATGCTATAGTATTGTTATAGCATTGCATAGATGAATGACATCTGTGCTCTGCTAATAGAGTCTGGCTGAGGCTGACTATTAGCAGAGAGACACTGGTACTCATGGAAGGTAAGTATAGGCCTCCAGCTTGTTAAGTGCCCCATGGGCACCCTGCAATCACGTTGGGGGAGCATGCTGATCAGACACTTGACAGAGACAGTACCTGTCAATCATCCATTTCAATGCTGCAATTGCTTTACATTGAAGCATTAAAATGGTTAAATGACTGTAACCAACATGATAGCTAGTGTGGTCTGCTACTCAGTAGTAGTAGCTGACCCCACTATTTATGGAGCAAGAGGGGTTAAATGCCGCTGTCCGTTTCAACAGTGGCATCTACACATTTAAATAGCCAACACTGTTCCGGCTATTTGAAGTTAGCAAAGATGAAAGCGCGGGGGTAGGTGGGCCAAGGAGGTGATGGTAAGGGGGGGCGGCACACAAAGAATATGGCAGGTTCTCATCTTGCTGCCCGCCATGTTTTCTCCAGTATACTGTATGTTAAGTCACACTATTGTGCAGCCTAAATTATTCAACACCAGGGAATACTGGTATGGAACCTATTATAGGCACCTAGTATCGATATTTTGCTGCATTGTTATCACTAAAGAAAAATTCCTGACACAGATGATACATGTTGTAAATTTGGCATAAAAAAAAAAAAAAAAGAACTCTTTAGACATAATAAGGACCTGGGATATCATAAGATTCAGTAAGCTTATTTGGCAAATATAAAACTGGCGAGCAGAACATATAATGAGTGATAACACAAGAGCTGCAAGCTGTAATGTGATTAGAAAAAGCTACTTCTTGGAATGGTAAGTGGAGATTCCAGCCAAAGCTTTATTGACATCAGTTTTGCCTGTTCTGTGTAACAGACTACTTGCACTCCACACACACATACATATACACACATTTGAAAAATACCTCTTGAACCGGGACCAAAATCAAAAATGAACATATGAGGTGTATTTTTCATCATCGTGCCTGCCCGGGGATCATTTCCTTGAGGCTCATAGGCTAAAGACATGAAGATACCGGGGGTATTATACTACACTGGTCACAGCAAAGGGCATTTATTGAGGCTATGCCCTTTTGTTGTATCTGGTAGAGAAGTGTTTTGGCACATTTGCAATGGTAAACCTGGGCCCTGCAGGCTAAAGCCAGAAATGGAGCCAGAGTGAAACAGGAAATATAAATAAAGGACTTATACATCTTACTCGATCTACAGCTGGGCTCAAAAACTGAATAGAAAACTGAAGTGACATTTACTCATAAAATACTGCAGGAACCCCCCTCAGGCTGGTGTCACAGGCAGCATTGTATGGGAAAAAAGCTACTGCAATTTTCAATACAGCTTTCTGAGCCAGAAACGGATCCAGCAGGAAGTAATATAAACCCCCCCATGCATCTCAGTCAGAAGTCAGCTGACCCTGCAGACTTTGGAAGGATCAGCAACTCTCAAAGTATATGGGGGGCTCCTGACTCCCACTGGATGATAATAGGGAGAGATGCAATGGGTGTGCTGGATTTTACATATGCAACCCTTTTGTTCTAGGAGATTTAGGGTCCTTTTAGACGTAGGCCTAATTTACACATCCGTTGTTCTGTCCGCAATTGCGGGCATGCAATTGCGGACAGAACATAAAACCAATGTTATACAATGGCCCTGTTCACATGTCCGTTTGTGTATACGGGGCCGCGATCCGTACAGATCGCTAAGGTAAATGTAGTGCTCCGTGCTTCACGGAGCACTATGGATGCACATTTGTAGTGTGGGCCGCACTACTTTTTGTGAATGACCTGAAATAATTTACCATAATAGACAGAATCATAGTCATTAGTTACTATCCTTACTATAATCGTTTGTATACTCTAGTACATACATATACAAACAATCGTAATAACATACAAACGATGTGTACATGTATTGAAAGATCTGCAAATGATTGTCAACGGTTTTGTGGTCAACTCAAAAGATGCAAAGAACGACACTAGAAGGAATTCTTGTTAGTCGTTTGATCGTTGCTTGCATACACAAACGCAAAGATTATCACTTAAATACGAACTATATAATACGGCCCTCAGGCTGCCAGCAGTGGCCTGTCTCCTTTCTCTCCCACAGAGAACACATGCCACAAAAACTGGAAAAATTACTTACAATGCTTTCAAAGGTGGATATCCTATCCACATTGCTGTTACAGTAAAGAAAATTCTGCAGTGTATATAATGTTGTCATATACTAACCCTGTATATAGATAGGAGCAGTACTCGTACGAATGCCCAATTCTTCCTACTTTCTCACCAAGACTACTTTTGTGGGCAGCAGACACGCTGGCCTTCTCCAGCGCAGATGTGCCAAGCACTGCATACAAAAAGCGCCTGCAGGTTTGGCCCTTTTCCAGATCCCGCTGTGTGACAGCAACAAAAGGCTGATCTGGGAGCCTTCAGCCACAGCCGCATCCCCTGGGTGATTTACTGACCACAGCACTCGCCTCTTGGCAGGAGCAGCTGCTCTTAACCCGTCCTTAACAGCGAGGCCTGAAAGGAACAAGGACTGTTGTGGCACTTCTCCAGTAAGTGAAGCAGGCTCTACATACACACTGGTTAATGAATTAAAGTAATTGAGCAAGGAGACTACCGGCAGTGTACAATGCTCCGTCTGGATTATCTGCAATTCTTGCTTGTAGCAATGCTTATCACTCAGTAGTTATAAAGATCCATCGCGTCAAGCATACACAGCAATGCATTAGCATCATTAGTACTATACATGTGTACAACTTTGTATTGTAATGCATTCATACAGTCCCTGTCCTCGGTGAGGCTGCAATTCAACCAAACGAGAGCAGGAAAAAAAGTGATATATTAATTCTATTATTGGTGTTTTTTTTTCAATAAATGAATATGAACGTAGAATCAGTATTTACTAAGAGGTTTACATCTAACCAATTACAGTTACATATTATTTGCCACTATAAGTTAGGATATAAAAGGAAAATACATTCACCTAATGTGATCTCTTCTTAAAGGAGTATTTCACTCATACATAATGTTTCATATGTTGCTACCTATAGTGAAACAATTCATTCCATTATTGGTCATTAACCATTCAATCTCCTTCCCCCAGTTCTGAGCTGCTGCTTTATGCTGAAGACACAAAAAATGTGTGAGAGCTTTCCTCTCCCCCCCCCCCCAGATGGCTGATGTAAGCAAGTCCCTATCTGCAACTTTGTAATGCCAGGAGGATTAAAGGGGTTATCCAACGCTACAAAAACATGGCCACTTTCCCCCTACTGTTGTCTCCAGTTTGGGCGGGGTTTCGAAACTCAGTTCTATTGAAGTAAATGGAGCTTAATTGCAAAGTGCACCTGAACTGGAGACAACAGTAGGGGGAAAATTGGCCATGTTTTTGTAGCGCTGGATAACCCCTTTAATCACAGTGAGCTTGTAAGCAACTTGACATCAGATTATCCCTCCCAACATTACAAAGAAGCTACAAAGTTGCAAATAGAGCCTGCCAGGAACTTGTTTACTTCAGCCGTCTCAGAAGGGAGGGGAGAGGCGGAGACAAGTAGAATTTTTGGTGTCTTGAACTAAGGGAAGGAGACTGAATGGATAATAACAAGTATGGAAGGAATTGTTAGCCTCACCATGAGCAGCAACATATGAAAAGTTATGTTTTAGCAGAATACCCCTTTGGGCTATGTTCCTACACAGTATTTTTGTACAGTATTTTACAACCAAAACCAGAAGTGGATCGAGAAAACAGAAAGGTTATGTCCACACACTGTTGAAATTGGCTGGATGGCCGCCATTTAATGGAAAATAATTGTCGTTATTTTAAAACAACGGCCTTTATTTGCCGTTAAATGGCGGCCATCCGCTTAATTTCAACAGTGTGTGAACATAACCTCTCTGTGTTTTCAATCCACTCCTGGTTTTGGTCGCACAATACTGACTAACATACTGAGCAAAAATACTGTGTGTGAACATAGCCTTATGCTGCGTTGAATTTTACTTTGTTCATTCTAATAAGTAGTTCACAATTATGGCTCAACTTGCATTAAAATAACCTTAGGTGACAAGGGGAATACAGTATGTATACGTACAGGATAGAACTGTCAAAGAAGAAATCAAACTATGGCACACAAGATGTGCACACAATACCCAGGGTCAGCGGAGCATAAAACAGTCCTTGTGCAGAACACTTCTCTTTGTTAAGTAAGCATGTTTTGCCCTGAGGGAGAGTCTAAGCTTTACAGGTTACATAATGTTGTGCCATGGAGAGCAGTGTTAGCTGCACAGCAAGACAGAGCCGCTTGTGTTCTCGTCTACAGACCCCTCATTTTACAACTTGTATTGTAAGTGACAAGGCAGCAAAGGTTATGGCCCATGTTTGCCTCATGTTTGCTGCTTCGTTTGCCGAATTTTATGGTTTTAATTAACGGTTTTGAAATCGCTTCTCTTTTTCCCCTGGATGGAGGCAAACATTCATTCAAACAATCCAATAAAAAGTTCCTAAAAACACTATTTTTTTTAATTATTCTATGATACAATATATAACACACTAAGATATGTAATATACACATACATAAGCAATATATTTTTGGCACATCTAATTTTCCAGATTAAATTTAGAGTAAACCACAGAGCTTGGCAGCCAAATGGAAAACACACTTGCCCTTCCCACGTCGCCACTTTTCACATCTTGGTTATGATTTAACACAGGTGGGTCGGCAATGACCCCTACCACCAAGGACAAGTGTATGTGTGTATATGCATACACTAAATATAAGTAAAAAATGCCGTGCCGCACTTGAGAAAGAAGGACGTATCCTTTCAAACACGTCGAGAAAGTTTCTTGCCCCACGTAGCGACCCGTAGTATCTGTGATGTCACAGAAGGATTCTCATTCGGGATTCCTGTAGCTAGGGCTTCACGCGACACCGGCCGGGGCGCTCGCCCTATTTGTGGAAAGAACTTCGTGGAAAAGACTTTGTGGCAAAAATCTGTAAGAACGCAGTGATCGATGGTCCCCCGATCTTAACAGGATATCCTTAGCACCAACTAGAAAGCTACACAGGTTCACGGACGTGGAGGACTACAGATCCAAGCAAGCCCACGCACACTAACGGTGAGTGGTCCGGTTTAATACTTTGCACTGGCTCTATAATGCACTGATAATAACTATCATGTTTTAGTACTTAGCGCGGCACGGCATTTTTTACTTATATTTTCATATCTTTAGTGGAGGTAGTAACCACTAGCTGTAGCTCGCAGCACTACACACGCTAATATTAGTGTTTATATCAGGAGCGCGATTGGTTTTACTTTCTTTTAAAAAAAATTTATATGCATACACTGTATGCACCTCTGCTGCACCATATAAGTACTGCCTCCTCTATTTATAGCTATGTGCACCCCAGTGTTTGCCTCTATCCTACCAGTGGAAGGATAAGTGGATCTCCTGGGTACAGGTCCTGGACCTGACAGCTGCAATCCGCAGTCTGACTGCACACTTCAAAATAGGCACTACTGGATCTTTCACCCATTTCCCTGATGTGTCACCCAGCTTTGCCATGTCATAATCTCTGCCAAGGGGCAGTACAAAGCCTTCAGTGATGTCAGTGACATGGTGCTTCGCATAGGGAAGTTGGCCACTAGCAGAGTCCTGGCTGTCAGTATGGCAGAAGGGCCCTGCTGTCGATTCGCAACTGCTATTGTAAAATGGTGCTGTGCAGGAGTAAGTGGCAGACAGGTACAGGCAGCACTGCATCAGTGTCCCTCAGGATCGGGCTGGTGCTGGCAAAGTACCTTGGTGTACCTTTACAATGCACAATAAATCAAGCCACCGGGCTGTACAAACGATCCTTGTATCGTTTGTGCAGCCCTGGAAACTGACAGCATAGATGTTTATATCTATGCTGTCAGTTTTCAGATTACAAACAGTGCACACTTACCATTTGCACTGCTTGTGATCAAGCATGTCTACCCAGTCTTTCAGCTGTATCTTCAGACCCCGCCTCCTCTGGCTGTCAATCATTCTGAAGATACAACCGGTGGCCAGAGGATTGGAGAGACATGCTGGATCACAAACAGTGTAAGGCATGGGTCTCCAAACTGCGGCCCTCCAGCTGTTGCAAAACTACATTTCCCATCATGCCTGGACAGCCAAATCCAGAGCTTTAGCTGTCCAGGCATGATGGGAGTTGTAGTTTTGCAACAGCTGGAGGGCCGCAGTTTGGAGACCCCATGCCTTCCACTGTTTGTGATCCAGCATGTCTCTCCAATCCTCTGGCCACCGGTTGTATCTTCAGAATGATTGACAGCCAGAGGAGGCGGGGTCTGAAGATACAGCTGGAAGACTGGGGAGACATGCTTGATGCAGTTTGGAGACCCATGGTGTAAGGTATAAGGGGGAAATCTAAAAGTAGATTTTACTGCAAAATCCTACCTCATGTGAGCTCATCTGAAGTAGTTTCCAATCTCTGAATCCCCAAGAGATTAGCAGTCGTGTATCCCCATACGCATAAAGAATGCTAATGCAAGTAAAATTTCTTATCAGGCTCGGTACACATTAGCGTTCCAGCTTTTAGAATTTTATTATTACTTACCATTACCCCAAATAAAACCTGATGGCTATTGTAAGAATACTGGAACCCCCAGCTAAAAGCATAACATGCAAAGGTTTTTTTGTTTGTTTTTTTAAAGGTTTTATTTATTGCTTTTATAACATGCAAAGGTTAGCTTTTCTTATGTGTAACTTAGGTTTGACTTCAATAACTGTAAACTTGTAAAGAAATAAGTAAGCCATACCCCTATATTACCAGAAATAAAAAACCATAATGTATTACAAAACCTTTTGTACCCAGCAAAAAACATACTGACAAAAAAAAAAAAATCTCATTTTGCAAAATCATTATAAAAAAAATATATAAAAAAGAACTGTAAATGTACTGGAGAGGAGGCAATATAAATATAAGACGTTTCCCAACACATCCAGAAGCAGTCATACAGCCAAAACATGCTACTTACAGTTGAGTAATTTGCAGAAATCAGAGTTGGCTTTAAGTGCTGTGACACACTTTCTTAATCCTTTTCAAACAATGGGCGGCTGCCACAGTCAACAGCCATGAGAAGCAGATCAAAGGTTACACATTAATCCAGGGGACAGCGGTCTTGGCACTACTAGTGCAACTAGCTTATGTTCTACATCCCCCTCTATATACTGCTGAGGTGATAAATGATGCTTCACACTGGTTATGATGTCAACCTAATATACCTTAATTGAAAAGCAATTAACATATCAATGTTATGAAGTATTTTCTGGGAATACAAAGAAGGAGGATAACAGAGAAAACACACAGAGAAGGGCCTAGGGGCCCAGTGCAGAGCCCAATACTGAACCAGCGTGATGCCTATATGTGCCTGTTCATACAGCAAAAACTATGGCTACAACCTTAACGACAAGATCATAAACTTCTAATGGCGCGTTTACACAGAGAGATTTATCTGATAGAATTTTTTAAGCCAAAACCAGGAACAGACTATAAACAGAGAACGGGTCATGAAGGAAAAACAGATTTCTTCTCTCCTCAAATCCATTCCTGGCTTTGGCTTCCAAAATCTGTCAGATAAATCTGTCTGTGTAAACGCACCATAAATTCTAAATCACATAAACAAGAATCCAAGAGTCTGTTGCAGCTGGCATCTACATTTTTGGGTTATTGTTGTCTATGGGCGTTGCTGTAGGGTTTCTGTTTTCCTGTTATGTCTCTACAACATGTTAAAAAAAAAATATTTTTATTTTTTTATGACAGGTACTCATTAAAGGGATTGTGTCATGAGGCAATTTGGTAAAATTCGAGGTGTACTATGTACATATATGTAAAAGATACATTTTAGTACAACAGAACAACAATGTGCAGTTTTTTTCCTCTGATGGATTTAATCACTTCCTGGTTTCCTCTCTAAATGTGACTCTGCTGTTGCCATGCAACACTGGACACACTTTCCCACAATCTGACTTGCTTGCAGGTTAAAGGAGAAGTCCAGCGAAAATTTTTATCTAAGTATTGTATTTTACCCCAAAAGTTATAGAATTTACCAATATACACTTATTACGGAAAATGCTTATAAAGTGCTTTTTTCCCTGCACTTACTACTGCATCAAGGCTTCACCTCCTAGATAACATGGTGATGTCACTTCCTGGATAACACGGTGATGTCACTTCCTGGATAACATGGTGATGTCACTTCCTGGATAACATTGTGATGTCACTTCCTGGATAACATGGTGATGTCACTTCCTGCATAACATGGTGATGTCACTTCCTGGATAACATGGTGATGTCACATTCTGGATAAAATGGTGATGTCACGACCCGACTCCCGGAGCTGTGCGGGCTGTGGCTGCTGGAGAGGATGATGGCAGGGGGACACTGAAGGACACAGGGCATTGGAGGGACACTGAGCATCCCTCTGCCATCATCCTCTCCAGCAGCCACAGCCCGCACAGCTCTGGGAGTCGGGTCATGACATCACCATTTTATCCAGGAAGTGACATCACCATGTTATCCAGGAAGTGACATCACATTGTTATCCAAGACTTTATATAAGCATTTCCCGTAATAAGTGTATATTGGTAATTTGTACAACTTTTGGGGGGCAACACAATACTTTAATAAAGATTTTCGCCAGACTTCTCCTTTAAAGGCCGATTGTGGCATTTTATAAAAAAAAAAAAAATATCTATATTTTGCTGGGCCTTCAAAAAACTAGAATTTGCATAGTAATCTGCACAGGTCTGTGTTGACTTGTCATGGTGGATTTACATGCACAGTGTACACTTCCAGTGTGAACAGTACCCTTACAACCCACTAGTTCACTCATTGACCGAAACGTGATATTAGCATACATCACCTGCTCCCTGATCCGGCTTGCTTCGGGCGTCTGCTTGGCCCACTCAGCCAGCCACTCAGTGCGCTGCCCCGCCGCAGGCACTGATTGGCTGAGAGGGACGTCCTGCTGAGGGGGTTAACTTACATACACACAGCAGGATGTCAATCCCGCTGCGAGTATGTATTCCCCTTGGGATTAACGGGCACTGGATTCGCAGCGGATTTCCCTGCAAATTCGCAGCATGAAATCTGCTGCGGATCCGGTGTGAGTTAAGGCGTCCTGAACAGTTAAGTTCCATAAATTCTTGTACATTTGACATATGTTCAATCTTCATAAATGCCGAGTAGAAAGGGGGAGGTGGAGGTGCTAGGACCATGTGCAGAAGAGAAGTCAATGGTTTTATTCGAGGGTGTGTATATGGCTAGGACTTAATATATATTCCCTTATGCACTGCTATACATTGTTCTCTCTGTTGCTTTTAAAAATACAGCCTTAGATTTTTATTTTTTTGTGTCTAAGTGTTTTATGATGTATCTAAGGGGAAAGGGTCAGACATATGCACTAGGGCCGTGAGAATGCTTTGACAAGCGAAACACTCATTGCCATGAGCATGTACGACTATTTTTAAAGGATGGATACTTGCTGGTGAGTGCTATAGTTTCTTCTATACATTTACTACAATTTAGTATGCTTCCCTCTGTAAGGATTAGGTAAGCTTTGTATTCTGCTGACCCCTGTGTGGGTGACATTTACGCTGCCATTTCTGTTGAAAGATGCAGGGTAGGAGACACAAGGGCTGCTCATTCAAACTCTGCTCACTGGCTGACCTGCTGCTCACATGGGAGTTAGAAGCACAAAGAGGCCTCTCCATGTCAAGTGTGCTGGCGGCAGCGACAGGCTCTGCACACTGCATATCAATGCATGGCCTGTTAACCATCAAGTGCCAACAGCCAGGGGAAACAACACAGCACTCTGCCAGCAAAAATCAAGCTCTATGGACCGAGAGCCAAAAGGTCAACTTCTCTCTAAAGTTATCTTAAATGTTACTCGCTGTCCTAACATAAGGCTGCTTTGATGGTGGTAAAATCTTCAGTGGACATCACTATCACAGATCCTAATTAAAAGCTAATTGTTTCCAATTAAGAAGTGCCCTGCCGTGTTATAAAAGGGCAGACACGCTATTGACTCCACCACCATGGTGCTGCTGATGACGGCAGACTGAGGGGGGCCCAGACGCCGAGAGTACTGTGACAATTCTGATCTGTAAAGAATCAGGAAGAGGCTGCACTCAACACGGTCATCTATGAACAAGTAATGCCAACAAAACATTACTAGCTAGAAACGCAGGTATGTTGATCTCCCATTCAAGCTGTGTATATACCGTATTTTACATTTTATAAGGCATACTTTTTTGCAAGAGAATATCTTGCTGTATATTCCAGAGATGGGAAGATTTAGCGCTGTGCCTGACTGCTGAGTGAACTGTGCAGCAACTGATAGCGGCACAGTCCTTTCCCTTCTCCTGTCGGACACCAGTCTGTGAGTTCATCACCGGGCAGGAGAGGAATCTGGAGGTAATTCACATTGCCCATCACATTCCACATCCCATAATAAAAACTTACTAAGAATGGAGCTGAAGGACCTGCAGGACCTTTGATAATGTGATAGTCATGTGATCTGTCACATGACTGTGAGGAATGTACATTTCAGATATTGTCTAGGTAGGGACCATTAAAATTTTTTTATATATATATATATATATACACACACACACAATCTATGTGTGTGTGTGTGTGTGTGTGTGTGTGTGTGTTTAAATGTAGCAGAGGGGTGTGTCTGCGGGTATGTCTGTGTAGCAGAGCTGTGTGTGTGTGTGTCTGTATGTAGCAGACCTGTTTGTGTATGGTGATGTAGCAGAGGTGTGTATCTGTACATTCATGTTGTGGCACTGTGTCTCTGAGGGTATGTTTATTGTAGCAAAAACTGAGGGTGTGTAATTTGATGAGCAGGGCTGGCTGTGTATGATGCAGCATGGGTATATGTGGCTATAGTGTACGGTCATGGAGAGGATTAAAGTGTCCCTGTCATTTCAAGAAACTTTGACCCCTTCACTGCCTTAGACCCTCAGGGAAGTTTAATTAGCATTACGCATCCCCCCCCCCCCCTGTTTTCAGTTGTCTAAACCAGGGCACGCATGTGAAGTAGGCATTATACTCCACCTTCATGCTGGCTCCTGTTCTGGTTTCGGTACAAAAAAAAAACTGCACTGATATGTTTCTGCAATGATTTTGTTACAGAAATATTATTTTTATGTGCAAAAGAGAGGAGTTTTTAACCTGGACACATGTGTAGAATGTTGCTATGTCTTCGAGTAAATAATTTACTTCATTAGGCTGCGTTCACACTACGTATATTTCAGTCAGTATTGCAACCAAAACCAGGAGTGGATTAAAAACACAGAAAGGATCTGTTCACACAATGGTGAAATTGAGTGGATGGCCGCCATTTAATGGCAAATATTTGCTGTTATTTTAGAACAATGGCTGTTATATTGAAATAATGGCCGTTATTTACTGTTATATGGCGGCCATCCACTCAATTTCAACATTGTGTGAACAGATCCTTTCTGTGTTTTTAATCCACTCCTGGTTTTGGTTGCAATATGAGGACCACAATACTGACTGAAATATACGTAGTGTGAACCCAGCCTAAAAGTGTATAATTAAATAGCCGCCCATAAGTACAGGTTTCAAGTGGGTGTCAGAGACAATGAGTTATTTATGTAAATTATGGTGAATTATGAAAACCTCATACAAGCTACAATATTAAGATGAATCACTGACTTACAAGGGGGTCTGTCACATTTCGATTAGGTTTGGCGTTTTTGATGGCAAGTATAATATTGCAGGCTTCACTTTTCTTGCTGTCAAAAACAATGAAAACCTGATTGAGCAGAAAAAAAAACTATAATGTGAGCAGTCTTAAAAAAAAAAAAAAAAAAAAAGTATGCCCTAGCAGCTGTCTTATACTACGGTGCCAATGTTGTAACTAATTGATTGTAGATGTTAATCTTTCTCGACTCTTGTTCTAGCAATGTGATTTATTATCTGAATTAATGACAGATTACTTCAAACAGCGGATACTGCTGCTTTACACAATGGCTCAATATGCACTGAGCGAGCGATTCAAGAGGAAGGAGTGAGTGGAGAATATATGCAAGTGATAAGCAGGATTGTAAGGAGAAGGATGAGAATACCTGGGCTCATTCATCACCTAAAGTCTGGGAGGGTTCAAGCTAATTGCTTATTAATTAACCCCTTCAATAGAAGGGCACAAGTTTATGGTCTGCAGCATATGAGAAGATTTAGGAGCATAGAAACCTATGAATTTAGAATGGAAAGATCACATAATTTGCAAACATAAAGTAATTTAACAATTGTTTCGGCAATTTATGGTTTAAAAGAAGGCTAAAAAACAATGTTGTGAATATAGCCTTAAATGGGGTTATAAAAAAACAAAACAAAAAAAAACAAGACACTTAATCATTATCATAAGGTGGGACCACCAATAAATCATCAATGAAGGTATAAGAGATGAGAGTTGATCTGGAAAACATATGGAGCATGTCCACAACACTTGCACCCACTCTACAATGCACAAAACATTTATACCATTGTAGCCCTTTCAAGCTATTTGAACATTTATTCTTCATCCTTCACATGGAGGAGACAAGCCTGTCTGTGCCTTTTCCCACCCGTAGTAATTTTGCACATCAGTGATCTGAACAAAGCCCTAGTGAGCTGATCACAATATCTTATGCTGCGTTAACACGGAACGATTATCGTGCAAATTCGCACGATAACGATCGAATTCGAACGATAATCGTACGTGTAAACGCAGCGAACGATCCAACGACGAGCGAGAAATCATTCATTTTGATCTTTCGACAACTTCTCAAATCGTCGTTGAACGTTCGCAAAAAAATTCGCAGATCGTTCCGTGTGAACAGTCGTTCGCCGATTTAACCAATGTGTGAGATAGGCTTTAAGCGATCGCAAAATGAATGTCCGTACGATATGACGTACCGTCTAAACGCTGATCGTTATGAAAAAAAAAAAACACGTTACTCAGACATCGGTAATCGTACGATCGGGCGAATTATTGTTCCGTGTAAACGTAGCATTAGTTTTCGGTCAATGTTTGTATGCTGAAAAAGTTATTTCCCTTCATGGGAATTTTTCCTGGATGTCCTGAACCACTTTAGGCTGTATATTATACTCTCTCCATCTGTTAGGGCCCTTGCACACTGAGTAAGAGAGGCAGAATTTACGCAGTGGATTCCGCTTGTCATTCTACCTGTCCTAGTGCTTCAATGGGATTTCTTGTGCGCCTCTGCTCTTCATTCAATAAATGAACATGTTCATTCTTTAAGTAGACGCACAAAAGAAATCCCACTGAAGTACTAAGACAGGCAGAATGACAAGCGGAATCCGTTGGGCGGACTCAGCTCGTGAATTCCACCTCTTTTACTCAGTGTGCAAGGGCCCTTATAGTTTATGTAAAACTGATCTTTAACTGTTAAAAGGATTGAGAATGTAGGATAAGCCATCCACTGATCTCCATTGTAGAACTACCATTGGTGCTTTGTGACTATGGCTTGCAGACCATTTTTATAACAATAGAGATACTGAATCCTCTCCTGGCAAGGTATGAGAATTTTGTCTTTATTTACTTACATTTACTGATTATCCAGATGTATATACTGTAACATTCCTGCAGATTTTAGGAGTGCCTATTTGGTATAGGTGTGTAAATATCATGTGACTAGACTTCTACCAATATGACTTTTCAAACAATGTCCCATTTGTTCTGTATCACTGAGAGATTTAATTCTCCTTCACGGTAAGAGCCATTATACACTGCAACGGTAATGACACAGCAGATCCTGAGGCCAAATAAATCGCACCATAATAATACATTCACTCATACAGAATCTGTCCTTTACACATAGGAACCAGCCCCCTTATATAACAATACATACAGCATTCATAACACATATCCAAGACAGCAGTCACATGGGATCTTATACCAATGGACTCCACACAAAAAGGCATCAGGGGTGGGAAATATTCTTATGCATTAAAGCTCTTTAGATGTTTTTATATTCTCTTCCAGAACGCAGATAAAGCTTTCCAAAGACATGTCAGTCATTGTACAATAATCGCATAAAACATTTTGAAGAACAAAAGTGTCAAAAAACATTGAACGAATAACTGTCAAATGTTCTCATGTTTATATATATATATATATATATATATATATATATATATATATATATATATATTATATACATACACACACACACAGTGGTAACTTGGTTTAAGAGCTCACAGTTTTTCAAAATTGTGACTTGGTTTAAGAGCATTGCTTTGGTGTAAGAGCTCCCTGTACTGGGTGGGAGCGTGAGTGGGGGAGGGGCATGGTCTGTATAGCATGGTCTACAGCCCTGTACTCTGACCCAGGAAGTCTTCCTCACCTTCCAAATCATGACAGATCCACTTCAGACTGGGGCTTACATCAGGGGACAGGACTGTGGAGATAATCTCTCCATAGCTGTAACCCCTCTCCCCGGACAGAGAGTGCTGCATGTATGTGCCCACATCTGCCCTGCTCATTCCTTCATGCTCCCTGCAGTCTCTGTCCGCCCTTGTGTTTCCCATCCTCTCCATTACTGTACAGTAACTTATAATATCACATATTCTGCTGTTTCTGAATGTTTGTTTCATTTGTTTAACATGTTATTCAGAATAATAAATAATTATTTTTGGGGTGTGGAACCAATTGTCTGCATTTCTATGATTTCTTATGGGAAAATTTGCTTTGGTTTAAGAGTGGATTTGAATTACAAGCACGGACCTGGAACTAATTATACTCTTAATCCAAGGCACCACTGTGTATATTTAATTATGTATATATACACACACACACACCTCAAAATCTGAGCCAATGTTGCACACAAGGGAGAAAAGTTCACAATTCCTCTTTTTAAATATTAAAAACCATAAACTTTATTATTTTTTTTTTCTTACTTCATAACATATATAGGCTATAAAATGATACTAATGCATCTTCTATAGCAATATTTGTATCTCTACCCAACATCAGCTGGACCACAGGGTTTCTTTGGAAGGGGTCATAGGGTTGCAGCTATGTGGTGAAAAGGCGGCCAAGACCCCTTACAATGTGTGTCAAGAAGTCAATTTCCTGCTGGTTATTAGGGGTCACTCCACTGCATCATATAGCAGTTTACACTGAAAAGGCAAAAAGCAATAGCCTCAATACTCTGGGTGGATAGCCTTGTATTTAGACACCTAGATGTCTCAGGTCGGCAGCTGAGAGCTTTGAAATCACTTCTTAACAAAACAAAAGGAGTCTGTTGAGAAGAATAACATTTTGACAGCTGCTCTGCGAGCTAGTGATGGGTGAAGCTTTGGGCAGAGCTGCAGTCTCTCGGCCGCTTACTATGCATAAGAAGGAAATCAGCTTTGACTCATTCACTGATACTTATGCCAAGTAGCGTCTTGATAAGCTCAACCCAGCTTACAAACACATAAAGGGAAACGTCTTGAACAAATGTCCGTGACACATTGGATTGTGGCGAGAAGCAGAAGGCCTGACTGTAAGCTGGGTTATTTTCTGACAAGTAAGCATCAGCCATCTGACATTAAAAAGCAATATTTCAGAATGCCACTAAAACACACAAAAGGAGGAAACAAGTCCTTAAGTTGTCCTCTTCTGCCACATGATCAGGAATTATATAGCTATAGTTTTTTTTATACTTCTCAGCTGAGCTGCACAATGTAGCTTTTGCAAAAGAGTTCATTGCATACAATAAACAAGTTTACACGCTGCTAGAAATGCGATAATCGGCCCATGTAAAAGAGGCAGCGACCGCCCACGGGGCAGGAAAACACCCGATCCTTGGCTGATCGCGTCAGGAGGTTTCCAGATCACACATACACTGTCAGCTCTCACCCTGTGGCTGCTGTCTTCAGGTCACCCTGCCTCCTCTGGCCGTCAACCATTCTGAAGGAGGCAGGCCAGCGGCCTGTAGTTACAGCCACAGTTCCCTACTGTATTTTCTGAGTTATTGAATGCTAGGTTAAAATACTAGGAAGTTGTATTATACTCAGTTTCCTAAGGCCAGTGTCAAACAAGAGGAAAAAGTAATACCCGGTTTTCCCTTTGTATTTCTGCCACAAGCCCTCGCCCAGCTTTGGTTCTCATAAGCCTAAGGGCCTTATTACACTGAATGATTATCGAGAAATCGTTAGATCGTTCAGATTTGAACGATAATCATTTAGTTGAATAGCAGACAACGATTAAACGACCAACGAGTAGAGATGAGCGAACCTGGAGCATGCTCGAGTCGATCCGAACCCGAACGTTCGGTATTTGATTAGCGGTGGCTGCTGAAGTTGGATAA
Organism: Dendropsophus ebraccatus; assembly: GCF_027789765.1. NCBI lineage: Eukaryota > Metazoa > Chordata > Amphibia > Anura > Hylidae > Dendropsophus > Dendropsophus ebraccatus. Next base: position 19,673,872 of record NC_091456.1, on the reverse strand, counting down.
AGCCCTAAGGCTATGTGGAAAACATGGATGTAGTCATTGGCTGTATCCATGTTTTCCAGACAACCTTAGAGCTTTATCCAAGTTCAGCAGTCCCAGCTAATCAAATGCCGAACGTTCGGGTTCGGATCGACTCAAACCCGAACCCGGTTCACTCATCTCTACCAACGAGAAATCATTAGTCGTTTAATAGAGTCTGGACCTATTTTATCGTTGATCGTTCACAGCGGTTGTTTGAGATTGTTTATCGTTAATCGTTGAAAAATCACTTGCTGTAATAGTACCCTAACTGAGTGCCTCATAGATCCCTCTGATACTGTTAGTATGTCTCTTGGCTGGGACAAGCAGATATATATGCTCTTGCCTAAAGCAGTCTCAATGCTGAGAAATCCACTGAGCACAGGTTAATCATACATTTGCACACTGAGTGTAATCTAAGTTAATGGCTCGCCTCAAAGCTGCAATGGTTTTTTAATACATGTAAAGAGTAAATACATTAGATCTCTCTTCAAAAATCCAATTTCTTGGTATTCACATTGCATATCCCTAGTAATAAATCCGATAAGAATCAAAGCTTGAGGCTCTAGAGGTTTAAAAGGACCCCTAAGTCCAATACTGATGAGTGTCTTACACATGTATGTAAGTGTGAACAGAAAAAGCCTTATACTAGGAGAGCATTTACCTTTCTCTATATACTTGATAGAACTCAAGAAAACTCCCTGTAGAGATTAACAGGAATCCGCTCGATAAAGATCAATGAGGGCATTAGAGAGTTGGCTACCACTGAATTACACATCTCCAAGAAGTTGATTTGTAACTAAAAGGAACAGTCTGATATCATGGCAAAGCACACGCCTGTAGGGTGAATTATTTCTCACTTTGTTGCGGACAGTGAAGTTTGCTCCAATATCATCTGGGAAATGTCCTGGTTTCTTTTGTCGTGCTTACACTTGGCAGTCCTGTATTTTACTACATCATCCAAATGCTACTGTATATGTTAGTAAATGGGACTTGTCAACATCTTCTATAAACCTTTGTAGAACATATTTTTTCCCACGCTACTTATTATTTTTATATCACCTAAAGTTTTGTTTGGTGATAGATTAAACTGCTTACTTTAGCATTCTGACCCTGGTCGCTCCCTGTAGAGCCGGTTGTCTAGATTAACGATTTCCGTTTTGTGAGTGGTGGTCAGGCTGGGACGCCACAAGGTGTTTTTAGACCTTCTATATCTTCCACATGTCTCTAGGGCTTGTGGATTGTCCCTGGCGATGAGTGTATTCTCAACATGAGAGACAGCGACGCAGCGCAAACTCAATCCAACACAGTACTTACTGTTTATCATCCCCACCACTAAGGAGGCGTTCGCAAGTCCACAATTTTGCGGACATTACAGATGGGGAAGGCGAGTAATGGATTTGTTCTCCACCCGGCATGATGTGTCAATATTACGCCGACAACGGGGACACTCTTGGAATCGCCGCAGCTCTGTCATTACAGCGGCATCAACATTCGAACAGTTTCCCTGCTGCTGGCATGATATTGACACATTATGCCAGGCCGGGAACGAATCCATTACTTGCCTTTCCCGTCCATTACGTCCGCAAAATTGCGGACTTGTTAATGCTCTTAAAGGGTACAAACCCACTTGACGTATTTGCTGCGTGAATCAGTCTTAAAAATAAGCAGGCAAAACGCAGGTTGGCTTTATACAATTGTTCTGCGTTAAAATACGCAATTGCGTATTTTTGAAGCGTGAAGCTTGTTGTTAGCAAAGCATCAGTTGTTAACAACCTGTGCGAAAAACACATGTAGCTTCATGCTTCAAAAATACGCAATTGCGTATTTTCACGCAGAACAATTGTATAAAGCCAACCTGCGTTTTGCCTGCTTATTTTTAAGACTGATTCACGCAGCAAATACGTCAAGTGGGTTTGTACCCTAAAGGTGAAATGGACCTTAGAATCACTTTGGTTGTAAGGGAACCATTACATAGAGAGATTTATCTGACAGATTTTTGAAGCCAAAGCCAGGAACAGACTATAAACAGAGAACAGGTCATAAAGGAAAGACTGAGATTTCTCCTCTTCACAAATCGTTGCCTGGCTTTGGCTTCAAAACTCTGTCAGAGTCTATCTGTGTAAAGACACCCTAATCCAAAGGATGTCAAGAATTCATCGACACACAGCAGTATTCTACATCAGTATTTTTAAGATAAACCAGGAGAGGAACATAAAACAGAATTATAACAGAACAACTAGCGCCTCTTCCCTACATAAGATTCATTTCTAATACAGAAAACTGACCAAGGTGACATTGATGTGCAATTTCCTTGGACAATTGTGAAGCAAACCATTTTTTGTTTTTATAACAACAAAGAACAAACCAAGAGAAATTTGAGAGCAGGCTGAATTATTTTAGTGCCATAGGTAAGTGTTGTTACCAGTCTTAAGGCCATATTACATGGCACAATAATAAGTTGGAAGCGAATGCTGACCTGTCAGGTCCGCGCTCACCTTCCCCTCCTTCCCGCTTGCTGCCTGGGTTATTACAAACACAGAAAGCAAGCTGGGAGCAGCAGGAGGGACTGCCCGAACAATCCTTAGATTGTTCAAGCTCCCCATTGGAGTCAGCCGCAGTCAGCTGCTGCTCCTATTACACTGTGCAAAATGTAGGAGACAGTCATTGTGCAAATAGTGCTCTTTCGACATGTTAAAAGACCATGATCAACCGACAATGTGCATGTCGGCTCATTGTGAAACGATTGTCAGCCTGAATGGCTGATATTGGCTAAGTGAGGCTGGGTTCACAGTACGTTTTTGCTATCGATTTTTGCGATCTATTTTTTTTGCAAAAAACGGATGAAAAACGGATGAAAAAAACGGATGCAATTGTGTGCATCCGTTTTGATCTGTTTTTCCATTGATATCCATCATTTTAAAAAAAAAATGGACACAAAAACGGACACAAAAATTAGGTCCACTACATTTTTGTGTATGCTAAAAAAATTGGATCTGTTTTGATCCGTTTTTTTAATAACGGAAGTCAATGAAAAAAAAAACAGATCAAAATAGATGTACACAATTGCATCCTTTTTTTTCATCAGTTTTTCATCCATTTTTTGCAAAAAAAAACGGATGAAAAAAACGGATTGCAAAAATGTAGTGTTAACCAAGCCTAAGGCCGATAATCCTTTAGTGTAATAGGGCCTTTAGACCTCTGACCCCTTGTACTTCTAAATATGCTTTACATAAACCTCCATCCCGATCACATACAGGTGACATTAGACAGACTTACATTTAAATTCATTTATACGTTGAATTGGTTTTTATTTTACTACACATTAGGAATCTGACAGTAACAGGATGTTCCTGTGTAATATATCACTGTGCTGATTTGAAGAGCAGGGCTGACAAAATCCACCAGGGACCCAAAGCACATCAGAGCTGGTATATTTCTTATCCTGTTTGTTGTGAAAGGACTGTGCTGAGGGGAGAATCTATACCTAGTCAAAGCGTGATCCTTGTAATGCTTTATGCCAGCAAAAGTGATTTGCAGCAACCACCGATAAATGATATGAAAATAAGCAGGGGAAAGGAAGCCTGGAGTGAAACATACACAAGGGAAGGTAGAAGGAATACGATTTACATGATAATGAGGACACAAACTTGGGAGAATGGAAATGTTGTTTAACCATATAGTGACCTGCAACGTAAGGCCATGTAAGAAAATGAGTACAATACTGTTATTTTCGTGCCAAAGCTAGTGCTCAAACCATTATTCATACTTAATACTCCCCTGTGTACTGCCATACTGTGCTCCCTTCTGTGCTGTATAGTGCAGATATTTTCCACTAAAAGCAATGCTGGTAGGGGAGAATAGCTCCCTAATATGACATGCAATTGAGCATGACAATTTCTTTCTGTCAGATTCCTATGAAATGAGACAGGAGTAAAAAAAAACCTACATATGGCGCACACACAGATAAAATAAAGGCCCCATGCATCCCTGTTACTGTTCTGTACAGACAGAGCTATTATAAAGCAGTGTACAGTATATGAGGCCTTAAAGGCAATGAAAGTGCAGACTGCTGTGTATTTATAGCCATGGAGTTTATACCAGGGCTGGCACAGATACATGCTGGTTGATGTTATTTTACCTGTAACAGATTTGCAATGTATACATTGACTTGTGGTTCAGATTTTTCAACCAGTAGTCTGTTAATTCTGTTGAAGGATTTTCCCCTTTAACTATAATGGAGAGAGGGGGGAGGTCCATAGTAAAACCTGCAAGTTTATTACCACTGCAGATTTTACCACAGAAAAAAATAAAACAGATTTTAAAAACATTTTTTTATTCCCCCTATTTCCAGATGAAGTCCAAAGCAACATATAGTTCTTGTGAAAGACAAATGTTTTAGGCCATGTTCACACACTGTATGTGGCTGTTAAAGAACAGCTGTT